>NW_018128170.1:149970-161698 GCF_001952655.1 Monopterus albus | reverse complement strand
ACGGTATGGAGGCCAGCTTTTCTGCAGTGAAGTTTCAGTTTGCTGACAGCTCATCGAAGGGCTTCCTGTCTGCTTATTTTAGCTTATTATAATCTCACTTGAAGACAGTGTAAACACTGATCTCATAGGTAGACTGTTACAGACAATCACAGTTCTCAAATATTCTGAAACAACTCCATTTGTTTTGGATATATTAACTCATAGCAATACAATAAAAGACACACAAATAGAATATACTATATTACTAAATCTAAAAACAAGTAAGCCAAGCACAGATCATGTTAACATCATTTAGAGCTTCTCTGTTGTCTTTTCCAGCGTGCCATTTGCAGTTTCAGCACTACCTGTCAGAGTGTCAGCTCTATCTGGAGGCTGTGCCTGCCATGTTCCGCCTGGAGCTTCTGGAGAATATCTTCTCCCTTTTATTTCTCTCCACCGCTGACTTTACACAGCACACTCAAAAAGACACAAACTCAAATCTGAACACGGCGAATGCCGATCAAGAGTGTTTATCAGATACAACAAACAAAAATGCAGAATTAGGAGTCAGAGGAAAGGCAGATAAGGCTGAGGAAAGCAGGAAAGAGAGCCTAAAGGTGCGTGCAAGTTCACCCACATTAGCCCACCATAGCCACCTGGACCTTGGACACGTCATCCAGGGCTGCAGGGGGTTTGTGGTCGATGTGACAGCCATGGAGGGTTTCCTAAAGCTGCTTAAAGAAGGGTTGGAGGGCATGTGTGTGGTAGGCCAGCAGGAGGGACAGGAAGCGGGAAGAGCACTGCCTCAAGAAGCTAAGGCGGCAGAGAGTCTCGGCTGCTCAGTGACAGCTGAGACGTTCGGCGCTCGTCTGCAAAGGTTGTCCAAACGCACTGCAGAGGCTCAGTGGAGGCTCCAGATCGTCACCAGCAATCAGGGCAGTGGAAGCGGTGAGATGCACAAGCTGATGATTTTTCTATGATTTACTATGTTTTTCAATGTGTAAGACAAAACAGAGACAGAAAATCAACAACAGCTGAAATGGACACATTTGACTGTTCGCACTTTGGGCCTTCATTTATGACATACTGTAGGTGCCTGTGTTTACATGTTTGTATTAGCATTGGGGGTGTTTATCAACTCTGACAGATTTTTGCAAGCATCTGTTGAGTCTTGGGAAATTTACCTGCAGATTCCGAAGGTGCTTTCCAGATGTCGGTGGTCAGCTGTACTACTGCTTCTCTGCATCAAAGCAAGAGCTCAAGTCTGAGGAGGAGGAGGAGGAAACCAGGCAGACATGCTACAGAGAGAAAAACCTCCATAGAGAAACACAATGGAGAAGTTAGCACAAGTGCTTCAGGTAAGGCATAAACACCAGCCTTTATGTTGATGCACTGATTTGTTCAGTTAAAATCACATTGAATCTCTTTTGTTTTGCACCAATTTGCTTTACAGAAGAAACTGGCAACAAACAACTTTGTTATGAAGTGAAAACTGCAGTTGTCACAAACCATATGAACTGTATATTTCATACTTTCATCTTTCTTGCGAAAAGATGTGGATTTGTTTCTAGGAGCTGTGAACAAAATGTTTGGATGAAGTCTGGGCTTCCTCCAAATGACTCCAGTTTGGCCTTTTGTTCTTCAGATGTATATTCTCTGTATTTATGATGCATAATTTTGTCTTGTGTCAGATAGTGGAGGAGGGACAGTGGCAAGCTGTGTGGAACCGGAGGTTTGTCCATGCGGAGGTCCTCACAGCTGGCTGGTCCCCGCCATGCTGTCCCCGCCAGAGTCTCTGCTAATGTCCTGCATCCGCCAGGGAAATTTCATGGAGGCACATCAGGTCTGTATGGCAAACAGAAAACTGCTCATAGTTGGTTTTTACCATTTTTCCATTTTGGAAAGCTTTTGCAGCAAATATTGATTAGGCTGTATTAGCAGAAATTAAGTGTCCGTAGCTCAGTCCTGTGTATATGTTGGCTGCTCTGCAGGTGTCTCTAGTGTTTGATCTGGGGACGTCTGCCTGTTTTGGCGAGTTGGTGTTCATGGAGCGCTACAAAGAGGTTTTGGTGGATTTGGGGCAGGTGGAGCAGAAAATGGAAAGCCACTCCATGTCTTCGTCCTCCTCCTCTTCAGAGGGCTTGGGGTCAACAGCTGGGCCAGGCACAGGGAGGACCCGACTGGGCAGTAGTGGGCGATCAACACTGCAGGCCATCGAAAGTGCAGCTGCTGCAGGTTTGACATTCTGTTATACTTGGTGATTTTTAAGTTTTTTTTTCTTGTACATTTGAGAAACTTGGATATTATCATGATTTTGTGTGTGGCGTCCTGCAGGTGTGGCTTTCTATTCCATCGCAGACATAGCAGACCGTCTCCTCAGCACCCCTGCTCACCCGATGCCCTCGTTGGAGGAGGACTACTGGCTAAACCACTGCTCTTCAGACCCCTCTGGCCTCCTTTACAGACTCCTAGAGGAGCTCAGCCCAGCAGCTATGGCTGCCTTTGACCTGGCGTGCTGTCACTGTCAGCTATGGAAGACATCCCGACAGCTGCTGGACACCGCAGAGCGCAGGCTCCACAGCAGCCTGGAGGCTCGAGGTATTAAGCCTGGGTTATAGGGAGCTTTCCTTAATGAAATTTTAGGAACACTGATGATGTTTATTAAACGATTTATTCTAACGTGCAGATTTGGACAAGGCCAACTACAGGATTATATGTTTATTAGCTGCTTTGCACATAGTTTCTTGGTTTTCATCTTTAATCCATGTCTGCCTTCTCAGGAGTAAGAGTTGACCCCAGGGTTCCTCATTCTGAGGGGATCTGTGGATTTCCCATGATCTTACAGCAGATCAGCAAGATCCTGAATCACTCTGCCACTAATAAGGGCCTGGTCAAAACAGGTGAGTGCAAATATTGAAACATTTTCATTATGGAAATCACATCATAGAAGCTGTTGGCGAGGACCAAGTGTTTGCCAGCCCTTTTGGTTGCTGTCTTCAGGAAGTTCTCCTGTGTTGCCACCCAACCCTGAGTGAGGAGTTCATTGCTTCTCGGCTCAGTTTGGCTCAGAGCTTAGAGACCACCCTGCACATTCTGAGTACTGCTACAAATACCACAGGTCGGCACAGCAGCCACGGCTTTTCAGATGCAATAAATTTAACATTGTCTTTGTTTTGCTAGTCAAATTTCTAGCTTGTTGAAAAAGATAGTTGACCTAATCTTATCAGTTCAAGTGTTTCAAACACTGTAGTACATTTGCCAGGAATTTGTAAGGCTAGTTTGACAAATTTGGTTTAAAGTTAGATACATTAAAATATCAGAAAAAGCTGTTGTTCTCTGAACATTGTGTTCTGTGTGTCTGATGGCACCTCTCACATAACAGAGGGCAGTGTGGGCAGCGCTCTTCTAGCATTGCTGGTCGAACAGGCCAGTCTGAAGCAGTCAGAGCTGGACACTCACCCTGTGCGCTCCAGCATGAAGCAGCTGCTTCGTTCTCTGGATCAGCTCTGCCCCTTTGAGCCAGACCTTGCCAGACCAGATTATGTGCGCAGTTTCCTCGACTATGTGAACACACTAGCATCTGTGCTGGTGCGCAGCCTTGGTTCAGAAGGTAAAATAATTAGGACTGATGTGCGTTTTGCATCCATTTAGAAAAGGTTTGCTGGTTCTTCTACCTTGTACATGTACCAACAGACACTTCTAACAACACACTTAAGTGCATAATGCTGTTTTATTAAAAGTTCTTGCTGCTTTCAGACTTCACCATCTCAGTCATAACTTCTTGACACTCAGTTCCCCACCTACATTATCTCAGCTAGTCTGGTTATCAGATTAGCAGGTACTAGGTAATAAGTTTACTTAATACCAAATTACTTTACAGCTATTCTACCTAAACAGTGATTAGATCAAGGGCTGTCAGTGACTTGTTCTACTTGTTGTTGTTGTTGGTTTTGTTCTAATTTGCCTCTCTTGCTGTTTTTCTTAGACCAGAGTGATGAAGTGAAGCTTGGGAATCCACTGCTGGTGTTGCTTCAACCCCCATTTCAGCTTCTCTCCCACCTGCTCTTTGACAGACAGGTGTCTCCTGACAGGTACACAAAGTGGTTAATCCCGGTCAGTGTGAGCAACTGTGTGTAGCTTGCATGCTGTGTTGTTCCCCACCGTGTCACACGAGGCTACCTGAACTGCTGCTGGGACATGTGCCTCACAGCAATGCTCTCAAAGAAGTGAACGTTTGCATCGTTCTCCTGAAAAGCAGCTCTTTAATGTTTCATAAACGTACACCAACACTGACAATAGAAAGCTGGTGTACAGTAGAAATTGTCTTACACAATACAGTAACAGATTACATAAGTTCATCTAAAATCCATTTGTGTAATGTGTGTTTCAGCTTAGAGACTGTATGTGGTTTAATTGGTAGAGTTTCTTTGTTCTTCTGCACATGCTGTTCAGTAACGCAACTGTATGACAGTTGAGCTAGATAAAACTGAGAAGAGGTAAAAGGGGCCACACATTAGAGGCTTTGCTACATTTGGGAGCAGCAAAAATGGGGAAAGGTTTAGCTTTAATGTTTTGCTGGGATAGATGCCATACAGCAAAGGTGAAAAATAAGTTGAGTGGTGTGAAGGCAGCATTTTATCTTATTGCTTAATATCCTTTCATCTCCAGAGTGCTGTCCTTGCTGCAGCAGGAAGGTCTGCGACTGAGCGTCCAGCAGGTGATTGTCCAGAGATGCTGTGAGACTTTGCCCCTGTGGTCTTCCTCTCCAGCTACTGAAAGGGCCACCAGTCAGGCCAAAAAGAATGGAGAGTTCACTGTTGCCAGTTTGTCCATCCTACTTCAGCGGCATGCTAAGGAGCACATGCCAGCTCTGGGAATCACAGAGCCTCAGTCTGATGGCAGCTCTGAGTCTGAGGCCTCGGAGGACGACCACTCTGCTACACCCACCGCCCTCTCCATCTTGTCACCCTCTTTGTCATCCTCCTCCTCTTTGTCTTCCTCCTCAAACTCTTTTCTCCTCACACCATCTGCCCTGTCTTTCCTGAAGTCTCGCTCTCCTTTACTGGCCACACTGGCATGTCTAAGTGCCTGTAAAGGAGAAACTGTTCGGACACCATCCTCCGGATGGTCTGGATATTTCCGCAGTGGACGTAAAGAGGTTGTTCTAGATGGTGAGCAGATTTCTCGTGAGGCAGATAACCTCCTGAAAGAGTTCCCCATTCTCCATGCCTACCTTCACATCATGGTGGAACCAGTGCTGGGCACCCTGTCAAGAGAGGGCGAGGAAGGCTCTTCTGGACTGGGGGTGGTTGTTTGCGGGAAACCTCTCATGAGTCTGCTCCTGTCTGGGCCTCAGGAAGAAGCTGCCCAGGCTGTGGCTGCTGAGGCCTTCCAGAAGGCCCTTGTCTGACCCGAGCCTTGCGGCTTCTGGAGCTGTATGGGCAAGGCTGCAGCCAGGAGGGGGCACTAAGAGACCAGCTACTTGCCTGTGCTGCCTTAGAAGGTGAGGAATGATGGTAAATGTGACATATGTAATAGTTTTGTTGATACTTCTGTGCTTCTAATAAATACTGATGCAATTACAGAATGATTTTGTAGAAAACTTGTATCTACAGTACACGTGGTTATTAATCATCCAAGGAATTTATGAAGCCAAAATACAAAACATTTGCTATTTTGAGCTTCTCTAATAGATAACTGCTTTTCATAATTGAATATTTTTGGGTCAAAATTAGATAAACCTCTTGGCAAGTTACTGTTTTGTTTTGAAATTTCTTTTGAATATATATATATTTTACTATGACAGTCTCCTAAGATCTAAACAAAGGTCATTTAATTTGGATGCAGCAGTTGTTTCAAAAGTAACTAAAATGTTTCTTGACTATCTTATTGTTTGTTCTCAGATGGAGGTAAGGGTATAGGTCAGTTGTTTCGTGTGCAGGATGCAAACTTGCGAGCTCGTGTTGCTCTCCAGGGTCTGGAGCGATGGCCGCTGTCAGCCTGCCTGGAGCTGCTTGAGTTCTGCCTTAGTGACCCAGCTACAGAGGTCGCACTGAGAACAGATGTAGAGCTCAAGAAGAAAGAGCTGGACATCTATTGCTCGGTATGAACTACAGTTCTTGTTTTGTACCTGGGGAGTGTTTTAATTTGAATTCAGCAAGCAGAACATGATTTTATATGTCTCTTCTAATCATGTCTGATTTTGGCACGATCATACACTACATTCCTCCATGGCACTATCTTTTTAATGTATTGACAAGTTTTTGTGCTTTCTTCCTTGGTCACAGATGTTGAATTTACAGCTTCCGCCAGCCTGGACTACTTGGCAGGAACTGAGAACTGAGTCTAAGACAAACTCTGAGTCCATTTTGTCTATGATGCTGGAGGCAAAAGTAAGCACAGCAGAGCTAGCTACACTTTAGTTCATTAACATTCACACATTGTCTTTAGGATGCCAGACAAAAGCTTTACATTACCACAGCAACCGATTTTAGTTTATTTATGCAGTGTAATACGATGAATCTTTTTTTATTTTTTGCAGGAGTTTGACCTTTGTGCACGGTGGGTGGAGCTGTATCCTATATCTGACCAGATGAGACTGCAGCTGAAGACTGAGCATTTGCTTCATCTGCTGGAAAATGGACAGACAGACGAAGCATTCAAGGTCTAGGCCACTCAACCTCTTGTTAAAGGGACATTTAAATTCATTAATAGTAATATACATACAACATGTATAGTGTATATACATATATGACAGACAATATCCAGCAGTTTTGTTGTTCTCTTAATTACTGCTTTGAAAAATTTACATTTCTTTTCCCCATTGCGTATTTAAGTTACTTGAGAGCCTCTCAGATTTCGTGGTCGGCCTGGATGTTTGTGAGCGGGCTCTGGACCGTCGCCCCGGACTGGCTGCCTGTTACTTCCTGGCCGACTACCTCACCCTGCATTTTCAGAGGCAGGTGTCTCCAGCACGTCAACAGCATCCACGCCCTTCATCTGGGTTCTAAGGTTTGTGAATGTGAAAATATGCATTGTTTTAATTGGTTTGATAACAGAAGTCGTGGTTTTCTTTATGATGATTCAAAGTGCTGTAACATAAATGTAACAAACAATCATATAAACAGTTATAAGAAATTTTAGACTTTAGATAGATTATACTTCACCAGCAGTTCATTTCAATAGTAATCTGATTTAATTTGTTGAAAATTCAGTGGAATTTTTTTTTTTTTTTACATTAAGTAATACTGTATATGCAGTCATACTGTATTCTTTTTAAAGGACAGGAAGTTAGGTTTACAGTCATACTAAGTCATTGTCTTATTTGTTTCCCAAAATTGCTCTCTTTCATGTCATTTTCAGTAAAATTCCTTTCTTGCAACACAGTTGGGCAATTGGGTACAATTAGTCATTCCAACCAGATGTTAGATTACCAGGTTACCAAATCATGTTTCTTTGGTAACCTGGGATTTAAGGTGAGCTCAGGCGAACGTTCTTCCTTTAGCAAAGAAATGTGAAATCAGGCGCCTTGTGATAAATACGTTTCTGATAAAAAGTGATAATGTCGAGCTGAAACTTCAAAAGCAAACTTCTTCCACTGTTCAGCAGATGATAGGATGTTTGGTGGTTTACTGTTTGGTGTGTCACCGGTGCTGAATCCGGACTATTTTAGCTGTTTAGGTGTAAAATGTGTTGATTTTGCACAAACAAAAAAAAGACACCAGCTGAATTACTTAATCTCTTCAAGTTGTTTTAAGATCGGTTGATGTGATTGCTCCATCAGGTGTTGCTCACCCTGCCCCCAGCAGCCAGACAGGACTATTTCTTTCTGCTGTCGGAGCCTCTGCTGATGCTGGAACAGCTGTTGATGAACCTAAAGGTGGACTGGGCCGAATTGGCAGTGCGAACCCTGCGGAGCCTGCTGGTTGGTCTGGAGGCTGGTTTTGGTGCTGAGGACATTGATAATATTCTGGCAGAATACGCCAGCAAGGCCCTCGACTTCTCGTGCGCCCCCAGAGAGATGGCTCGATCTGGTCAGTGCAGAGTGCACAGCACACAGTGGCCATCGTTGACATATGTAGACAGAGGTGTACACAAACTGGATAGGGCAGGGTATCGGACCTGAATATTTATTGACCAAAGCTTGTTCATAATTTTAAGTAGTGAAAGCTGACATCGAATGCTTGGTGAGATTCTTAGTCTTGGTCATTTATTCTTTAGATATTTCATCATTTATGTAGAGACACTGATAGAGTGCTTTATTATTTCCCAATAGAAATTGAATTGTCAGAGCAACAAGGTCACACATAAGAATAAGAAAACAAGCAACATAAGGATGATAAAAGGGATAGATAAAAAATATTAAATAACACAAAGACTAGGAATATATGGTACTTTAAATCACAGTGTAGCTCATTTTAGGCAAAGTTTTATTTAGGTCAACTTCTGTTTTGTGTTGAGACATAATGTAACACTGGTACAGTTGAGTTTGGCCTATTTCGGTAACAAAAAAAAGTTTCATTTTGATTTTGTCTGTGGAAAAAGTTAAAACTGTTGTAAAAAGACCTTATCAGTACGAATACTCAGATGGCAAAAGCATCAAAACATTTCTAAACAATACATGTCATTGATACTTAGGCACAAATGATAAGACTTTTTTTGCTCTCAGGGAAAGTTTTTGTCCTGAAACAAAGAATAAAAATGTGCTTAGTTACCATGTTTGAACATTTTCAAGCTCACAGTTTTGCACAACCATCCACGAGTCAGTGACTTGTTGTGTATTCAACACTTCATTTCCAGATTCTGTAATCAGCTTCCAGGATGCATCGCTGTTCTGTCCTGCTCAGGACAACTCCTCTATATCTTCCAGTCGATTTGAATCTCCAACAACCTCTACAAGTGAGGCATTTTCACATTTTAAATTATTTTTTTGGGCGTCTGTTTTTGTCTTTATTTATTAAGAACATCGGCACCCCGCAGGGATGTGTCCTCAGTCCCATCCTGTACACCCTGTTCACCCATGACTGTGTCGCTTCCCACAAAGACAACATCATCCTGAAGTTTGCGTTATTTGCAAGGGGAGAGAGGGCACAGCATGCAGCAAAGGTCCCCAACTAGAACAGGACATTCTGTTTAGGTGGCACATGCTGTAACCATTCACTCCCATTTGCACATGTTTAGTAGTTTAGCTTAGTAATATAATATCCATTTAACCTCAATAAGAGATTTCTTTATATGTAGCCTCGAACCTTTAGTTAGAAAGATGGCTAACACCGCTGTTTGTTTTTGTTCTCCCTCCATTTTGCAGTAAAATGGATATTTATAGATGAGTAAACTCAAAGTTTTGAGAAATTCATATGAAGGTCTGTTTTGACTTTTATGCACATGGCGTGAAATCAGTGTTAGGTGTATGAGTGTTGATTAAAGTTTCTGGTTCCACAGGCAGCACCCCCTCACACACCCCATCCTCAAATAGCACAGACAGGGAGAGGGGTCGAAGCTCAGCAGGGAGAAAACACCGCTTGTCTGCCAAGTTCAAGCCTCCAGACCAGCCCCCGGCCCGTAAAGACTGGGTCCCTGACACCCAACACCACGTGTGCATGGTCTGCCGGCGTGAGAAGTTCACCATGGTGAGTGGGCCAAGTAATGTGAGACTCGCATAAATTAAAAAAAGAAGCACTTGCTGACATAAAAAATAACTTGTGCTCTTCAGTAGAACAAATATTTTTCTTCAGTTTTGAAAATAAGAACATACATAGTTGAAAAAGAATAGGCTTTAATTTTACAACTTCTTACATTTACTGTACTTTCATACTCAGGGCTGGTTTGAACATTTTTGAAAAAGTAAATGAACTTTCTGTTTTGTTATTAGAAATTTGAGGAAGTGAAATTTCACAGAAAATTAATGACGTTTATATGTGTACCGTTCTTCTATTTATATATTTACAGAGCGATGTGGTATTGAGGTGACTGACTCCCTTGAACATACTGAGCACCAAAACCTTTTAATCAGATTAAGACAAGTATGTCAAGTAAATGTGCAGAATTATGAAATGGAAATGGTGCAACTATGGCAAACTGTGCTACTAGAGCCAAAAGAGGAGGGGAGATGAAGATGAGTCGTGACTAAAATGAGAATAAACTCTAATGTTTAGGTGCCCTGAGAGCTGAGTGGATTTGGACGCTCGCCATGTAGACGTTCACAGTGCTTGCATGGCCTTCGTCTAGCTGCTGACATTTGTTGTCTCTGCCTCACTCATTGCCCCATTTCTCAGTGACAAATAAATGCAAAAAAAAAGACTATGCTTTTTAAGTTTCCTCTGTAAATACTGTTTTTGTTGTTTGTATACTTTTAGTTCAACAGACGGCATCATTGTCGAGCGTGTGGCCGCCTGGTGTGTCACGCTTGTTCTGAGCATAAGATGCATGTAGAGGGATGCCCAGGGGATGAAGTCAGAGTCTGTGACGACTGTTACGCCTTCTTTCAACCAGAGTAAGAACCTGTGGATTTAATAAGACTTGTCAAACCAATCTTAGTCTGTTATAAAGCCTAAAGCACAGATGTTTACAGTATTCTTAACAAGCAAGGCGTTTCCTGTAGTAGTTTACCTGTAGTCTTCAGTATTACAGTATTTGGAGTGGTACCATATAGAAAGGGCACACACTGGGTTTAAACACTCATCTGCCATCGCAGATGAGTGTCGTGTCTTCAACACCAAGCATGACACATGCACTGAATGAGGCAAGTGATTTGTCACACAAGTTAAAAGTTTTCGAGGAATTGGAGCTGAACACATTTGGAAATACTGAAACTCATCATCATGAACCGGACGAAGATTTTGACCCAGAAATAAACTTTTTTGAGAACTCTGAAAATAACTGCACGTATTACACGGATGAGCAGTTTAACAGCAATGTTAAGGCTGAAAACAATTTATCATTAATTCATTTTAATAGCAGAAGTTTATATGCAAACTTTCAGAGTATAAAACATTATCTTAGTAGTCTTACACACACTTTTAATATAATTGCTTTTTCAGAAACATGGTTTAATAATGTAAGAGGAATCGACCTTGAATTGGATGGTTATGACTTGGTCTGCACAAACAGAGAGAATAAGACGGGAGGTGGAGTGGCCTTGTACATAGATAAAAACTTTTGTTACAAAAAACTGGAAAATATGTCAAGGGCGACTGATAACTTGCTGGAGTGTGTGACTGTTGAATTACTACTAGAAAAAAAGAAAAATGTGATAATAAGCTGTATCTATGTATCTACAGAGCACCTGGTGCCAGTATAGACCAGTTTAATGAGTGGATGGAAGAAAATTACCTGACAATAAGTCATAAATTAATGTTCATATGTGGTGACTTCAATATAGATTTGTTAAATCCTAACAAGCACACAGGAACTGAGGAGTTTATTAACACAATATATAGATGCAGTTTATACCCAAAAGTTCCTTCATCAACAGAAGTAACAAAAAAGTCAGGGAGTGGATAAAGAAAGCAATAGATAATATATTTACCAATGTTTTAGATAGTAAAATGACAAGTGGATTACTCATAAATGATATTAGTGATCATCTACCAGTATTTATGGTTTATGAGGGCCTCTATGGAAAAGAGAGGCCAAAAACAAATCTTTTCTATAGGAGGGTGATGAATGAACATGCTGTAAGGAGGCTAAAAGAGGATTTTATGGGGCAAAACTGGGAAGCAGTTTATAGAGAGGATGACTTAGATAAAGC
>NW_018128170.1:137267-149732 GCF_001952655.1 Monopterus albus | reverse complement strand
TTGTTCTGCATGTTTGAAAGAATAAATCAAATCAAATCAAACGCATGGCTTTATTTTACTTGAATAGTTGGTGTTTGACAGGTAAATGTCACTCGTACAGGCATAGAAAATTGTAATCTCTCTCTGTGGTGCAAAACGCAGCACATTACTGTTGGAGTTTAGCAAAATCCCTGTAGGGTGGGCTAGACACAGTACATGTAAAATCAGGCATGATTCTGTGAATTAAAATGTATTTCTGCTTTTTCCCCCATTTACAGCTCTGACAATGACTTGGAACCAACTGAAGGTAAATTAAGTAACACTGAAGATGCATGCTGAACTGTTTTCTTCTTTGCTATGTTAGAGTGAGAGAAGGTGCTGTTTTTTGAAAACCTTTCAATTTATTATATAGAGCAGGATGTAAAGTTGATCTTGTAACATTCTGATATATCCATTCAGAACACCTGCAACCTGGAATATGTTGTGTTTTTTTCTGCAGTGGCCGGTATTCCTGTAGTGACACAGGAAGCTTTAGATGGGATGCTGCATTTGCCTGAAGTGGTCCATCGACGGATCCAACTCAGCACAAACCCTGCAGAGAATCAGCTGCAGCGGAGCGAGTTCTACTATGAACAGGTCTGGTACTGCACTTTGTGGTATTGCAAGCCAAAAAAATGTGTTTATTTTTCTGGATACTGTAGACAGAACTCTGTGCTGTTAATCAGTTGGATTCTAGTAATATTAACCCATTAAATGCAGTTTGACTAAAGATGTTCTTTTGCTAAACCCCCTAGGCTCCCAGTGCATACCTCTGCGTTGCCATTTTATCTCTGCACAGTGACCAAACAGCCTGTGGTCATCAGCTCATCAAACACTGTCGCGCTTTGTCTTGTAAACTGACCAATCCGGAGGTCGATGCCTGCCTTCTGACAGATGTCATGCGGCAGCTGCTGTTCAGTGCCAAGCTGATGTTTGTTAAAGTTGGCCGCAGCCAGGATCTCGCCTTGTGTGACAGGTGAGATGTAACCCAAGTCACTATGATGCAAGCACTTTGTAACATTTGTGTGGGTGTTTTTTAAGGACAGTGAATTATTTAGGCCAAGGGAGAGTTTGAAGAGTGAGAGCTTGTTATTGGACACAGCTCTTCAGGGACTTATGTGAAAATGTAAGTTTCTATGAACATACAAGTCATAAACTGTCCTGCAAGCAAAAGCAGGAAACAAAGGACTGAGGGAGCTGTCGACAAAGTGCACTCTGTACAGAGTTTTCACGACTTTTTATAAGTGTGAACACTTGTGTGGGTGGGGTACAGGTGTGTAGAGGCTTTAAAGCTGTATTAATATGTAGGCCCTTTTCACAGGAGACATTTCAACGTGTCACAGTAGAAAAAGCACAGGTATACATAATAAATGATAGCTACATTCCATGATTTAACGTTGTTCAAAAGAAACTGTGCTTATTTTAGCTTTAGTTGGCAGATATGTTTCAGCCATAAGAAGAATGTCATGGGATGTCGCTGCGTAATTACCGTTTGTCTCATACACTGATTTTTCAGTTTTGCTCCCTCTCTTTCTCAACAGCTACATCAGTAAAGTAGACGTGCTTAAGATTCTAGTGACAGCCAATTACAAATATATTCCTTCTCTGGATGATATTCTGGAGACCTCTGCCGTCACACGCCTTCGTAACCAGCTGCTGGAAGCGGAGCACTACCAGCTAGCAGTGGAGGTGAGTCTGATGGTGGTTTATTTTATTGAAACAATATTTATTTGTTAGCACAAAAAACATTAACACACACTACCTACAGTCCACCTGCAGTTCATGGGGAGTTAAAAGCAAACACCAAAAAGTGTGATTAATAGGCCAAATCAAAATGTGTTGCACGTGCCAAGATTTTCAAATAGCTGGTGAAGTCTTGATTCTAATAACCCAATGGTTCTCAGATTTTATACAGCGGCTCTCTGCTATTAACCTTGCTTGTTGATGTGTGGGTGTTTTTTTTAGCAAGTAGACCAGTCTGTTCCAGTCTTTACACAGAGAAAATGATTTGAAATCAGGAGTTTGTCTGAATTTTAAACACACGTTACTGCTGCTGCATCAGATACACAGTATGTTACCTATGTATTGATGTTTCCAGTTGACCATGAAGGCAGACACCAAACTTTTATTTTAATTGTTGCTGCTTGTGTTGTTGCTTTGCTAGGTGTCTACAAAGAGCGGGCTGGACCCAGGCGGCGTGTGGCAGGCATGGGGGATGGCCTTGCTGAAGGCAGGGAACCTTTCAGGAGCAAGGGAGATGTTTCCCCGGTGCCTGAAGGCTCCAGTGGACCGCAGCCAGCTCAACCTGGGTCCCTTACTGCTACAGGAGATTGTCCAGCACCTGGAGACGACTGTACAACCCACTTTGTCCACGGTAGGAAGACACTGTTTATTGAGGCATTATTGTCTAGCCTGCGCTGTTGCTGCAGTGGTAGGCGTGCTACTGATTAAGGTCCCTGTTAGAGCCCATACAGAGGCAGAAATGTGCTTGGGTTTAACATGCTCTCCTTTAGCAATGTAATTTCATCTGCATGAGCATTACACTTGTAAAACAAGATAGATGTGTCTTAACTTTAATCTGAACTCACTAATGTTTCTGCATTGTATAAAGGTTTTTGTACAAGAAAAGGACAAAACACAAATATAATGTATGTGCATGAATTAGTTAAGTTTCTTCTATGTAGGCACAAAAAATAACAACAAACCCAAATCCACTGAAAAAACTATAACCATATAAACACATTTTCTCCCAACAGTGTCATTTTCTAACAACACAGAGTAGAGGTTAAGTGGAGTCACTCTGGTGTGCACAGTCTGATTGCATAAGACCACTGGTCCTGGTATGTGACACCTTAGGAATCTTAGATGTATCATTTGGTGCCAGGGCTTCTTCACATTGAGAGTAAGCTAGTAAAATCAAGCATTTCAAGCACGTGTGCCACTTGAACTAGAATGTGTGGTGTCTGTTGGCCTGGTTCTGTATTCTTCAGAGACTGCTGTTTATGATTCACTGACACCTGTTCTATCTGACCTTTTTACTTATACACCATGTATTTTTGTATACTTGCTCATGTGCACATACAGTATATGTCTGAAAACTGCAGTTTCCCTCTGGGACTGATAAACTATCTGTCTGTACCAGTCTTTTGGTGAGGACATCTTGGCATCCTTGCGGGAGCTGGAGGACGCCATGAGTGACTCTGGTCCCGTGGAGCGACCAGAGGGACAGAGACAGAGCAGCATCCTCCACCAGGAGTGTCTCTACTACCTGAACTCATATGGCACTCACCTGGCCCTGATCAGCTTCTACATGCGTCATAACTGCATGACTGAGGCCCTGACGTACCTACTCAACAAGGTGAGGCTTGCATTATTGGATTTAGAGTGGAGACATTCAGCTGACCCCTTTATCTTTAGAGATTATGAGGATGATTAAGCCAAGGTTTTCATTTCAAAGTGTGTTCAGTAATTTGTTTCTATTTGGTAAAGCCAGAACAAGAAATTTCACCGAAAAATCCTTAAGGACATTGTGGGGCAGTTTGTTAGCAGTAGGATGTGAAGTTATCCAAAGTCTGTCCAGTGAACATGCTGTAATCAAAGTTGCCAGTTTGGATTTGGAAACAATGTAGTGAAATAACACTTACGTACACAGTTTTGTACCAAAGAAATAAGCTGTCAGGCTGATCAGATCCTTTAAAGGGATCATCAGGTAGCTGTTCATTAAGTGTGTTGCTCAACTACAGAAAGGTTTAAAAGCTCACCACTGATAAAATGTAAGTACGACACAGTCACCATGACTTGTCTAAGACTGTGTTCACACTGTGGGCTGAAGTGGCTCAAATCCGATTCTTTTTTTGACCGAATGTGATCCAGATCAGATTTTTATGGCAGTTTGAAGCGTATGGAGCACACGGATGTGGATCTTTTCCAGTTCCGATTTGGGCCACTTCAGTATGTGGTTCTAAATCTGATACAGATCGGAGTTTTTAAAATCTGACCTCAGTCTGAACAGCAATGTGACTCGAATGCGACTTTCACGTCAGTCTCGAGTCATAATATGCACTGGCGGGAAGCTGTAATGACACCATACGCTCTCCTTCTCTTCAATCTTTTTGTATTCATAATCAGCTTCAGCATTTGCCTAGTTCTTTTACACAGTACCTGTGCATGTGCACAGACTCACATTTGTGACCTCCATACTACAGACTTGTTCACATCCACGAATGACGATGCGATGTTTTGTTGTTGTTCTGTGTTGCGTCAGGGCCATGTTCAGTTCACACTGGAGTCCAATCTTGGCCACATTTTGAAAGATTATGTGAATAGCTGCAGAAAAAAAATTGGTACTGAGCACTTAGACTCACCGCGTGAAACAACTGCTGCATGTGCCATTGCTTCTAATTTGACCGGGTTTGACGTGTGTTTTCCCCTTTATCATGGCTCAGGACTGCCCAGAGGAGGTGTTTCTGGAGGGTGTGTTGCAGCCCAGTTTGGAGCAGGGGCGTCTTGGCATGCTGCAGGGGATACTAGAAAAACTGGACCCTGGCCTGGAGGCGTGCAGCCGCTACCTCATTGCCTCCTGCCAATTTCTGCAGCGGCGGAAATACTTTCACACACTTTACCAGCTCCAGCAGTTTATGATGGTTGGAATCTTTTCATGTTTTACTTTTTTCGTGATCACTTAAGAGTATTATTATACAGTTTTTTTGAAAGTAAAAAGAAAGATTGGTGACAAAGCAAAAGGGATAAAATGCAACAAAGTTTTGAAAACAGGAATCGGAGGTTAAGAATCTGTGCTTCAGCCAGTTGACTATTAGCAAACCTTAAAATCAGACAGCCCTTCATGTTTCTGTATTAATGTCTGAAAAGGAATGCCCCTGTGGCCTAGTGGTTAAGATGCACACCACAGCAAATCACTGATTAAATCATTGGTCCTCTCTAATGCAGAGTATTATCTATGAGAGAGAAGTTTGGAAAATTAATTTAGTGTTGCAGTGCTTTGTATTTTTCTTATTTTTTACTCCAGCAGTTATTTCATATGCCATTAGATTCTTCTTTGTAGGGGTTCTGAACCCCAGGTAGAAAACAACAATACAAAGAATTCATATTGGTTTTAAGTTTATAAATATGCCTCATACGTTGATGTGATGACATTCTATTTCTGACAGTCAAATAATACTTTTTTCACTACTATGTAAAATGCTCTTTACTTGGACAGGATCATGTGCGTGCGGCTATGACCTGTATCCGATTCTTCACACATGGAGCTGGTTCATACCTACAACTAGGAGAACAGCAGGTACATGACTTTATTTTTATTCCCCACAGTTGGCAGAACTTTGTAAAAATGTCCCTGCTCATATGAGAAAGTTTAATTTGCCTCTTACCTTATCCTTGACCTTGGCTATGCACAGCGCTGGTTGGTCAGAGCCAAAGAACACCTGAGGACATACCTGCAGGAGCAGCAAGGTCGGGGCAGTGGGAGGAGGAAGTCTCAGGTCAACTCATTAAGGAAGATGATGTCGTCCAGTGACGTGTCCAGGTTTTTAAAGATAACCTTATTTCAGTTTTACAGGATGGAAGAAAATCTGATTGTGTGCTTTTTTTTTTTTTTTTTTAAATCGTATGAACCTCTCCATATTTGCATTAGGCACATGAATACAATTGAGCTCCAGCTGGAGGTGACCCGTTTCCTCCATCGCTGTGAGACAGCTGGCACCTCCAAGGCTCCACAGACCAGTACACCTTCCTCCAAGTCCCCAGGATCTAGTTCACCGCCTACACTGTTTGGGGGAAATCCCATGAAGATTGAGGTTGCCTGTAAGGTGAGATTTCAGCTGTGATCGTCCCAGTACTAAACTTTCATGTACTTAATAATCTATAATGATAGGTTAAGGTTGTTAAAATGCCTCACAACACCATGACTGACTTTAATCCAGAATTTTAACATATAAATAAAGGTGTGGTTGCTTTAAAAATATTATGCTTAAACTGTAGACAGAAGAGCTGTAACCTGTGACAGGGAAACATCAGTTGTATATGTATATGCTGTAAGGCCACGAAGTACAATGATTATGTAATCTACACCTAATTTTCATTATTGCAGGTCATGCTTGGAGGAAAAAACATAGAAGAAGGCTTTGGCATTGCATACAGAGTCATACAAGTATGTTCATATATGAAATGACTAAATTCTTTTATGTCAGCATAATGGATTTGTCAGCATGTATATCATTTACTCACCAGATTTTTACTGAATCTTGGCCACCTCTTCTGCGCTCTGTGACAAATTTTCCACTAAGTTTCATGCAAATCTATTCAAAACCGTTTTGATCTATTAAATAATTAAATCAAAGCAAAAACAATACTTTGAATATACCTAAGCAAGTCAAGTGAATCTTATTTGCATTGTCCAAAATGACACATTTGCTTCAAAGGGCAAACAACATATGGATTTCATTTAAAAACTGAACGTGCTGGCCTCTCTTTCTACCTCCTTCTGCTTCAGGATTTCCAGCTGGAGGCCCAGACTGTGTATGTGCGGGCTGGCCAGAGGCTTGTCCGACAGAGGCAGTATGGAGCCGTAAGGCAGCTGCTCAAATGTGTGAGCGAATCAGGCACCGCCACCAAAAACGACTGCGATGGCCTCATCCTCAGCTGTGTCTCCATCGCAGAAAAGGGACCAGCTGATGTGAGTGACAGGAACTTTTTGAAGACAGATGGATGGGAAATTGTGTTTACTGTGATAACAAAGCATGACCATGTCTTGGCTCCATGCTGTCTGTTTGGTTATCAAGATTTTATTTGTCCTTTATCTGTTTTAGGCAAAAGAGCTGGAAAGTCTCATTCTAGAGACCAAGAGCTCAGACAGCAAGGTAGTTATTCTACTTATCTCCTCCTTCAGTGCCCTCAGTTAGTGCCTACTTGACAATTACTTAAAAAAAAAAAATTAATATCCTATTTAAATCTGAAACCCATCTAATCCTCATTACACCATTCCTGTTTTTCTAGATCAAAGCCTACCTACTGTGCAGTAAGCTGCGGCCAGCGTACTTGCTGGCGGTCAAGCTGGAGCCGAGCCGGGCGGGACCTCTGGTCCAGGATGTCCTTCAGGCTGCCGAGGAAGCACAGGACTCAGTGATGCAGAACATCTGTCGCCAGTGGCTGTCTGAGCATCGCAACAAGCCACCTCAGCAGCGCCAGGGCCGACCCAATGCCAGGTGAAAGCAGTCAGCCTAACGAAGGATTATAGAGACAGCACTCAAAAAAAAACAAACAGATGAGCTGCAAATAAGAGGATCCAGGGTTTCTAATGTTCTAGAAGTGTTTGGGGAGGTGAATGAACAGTAAGATCTCAGATTAATATGACTGCACCCTGTCTGGAACAGGTGAGCAGCTGTTGCACATACTGCATGTTGTGTGGTCCTCGCCGTGGATTATAATCGATACAGTACATGTCAACAGATTATTAAAATCCCAGAAAAAACCTTTTTGAGAGAGAGGAGACAATGTCCTTGTAGTTGATCTTAGGCTCTGGTTGCGTCATACTAACACTTTAGCATACACTGTGTAGCTATCATATAGTCTTGCATTAGGATTGTGTAGTTTCCCTTTTATAAAAGTAAGATCACTCTCATATTTAAACATTTTGTATTGTATGGTCTGTGGAATAAATGATTTTCATCTCATGATAGCTGGCACTGTATTGCCAGGTTCATTTAGGTTCATTTTCTTTTGGTTATGCCTGCTGTATACAAGGGACCTCTTACCAGCCAGTGTTACTTCAGCAGTACTTTTTTCATATTATTTGTAAAATGTGCTAGATGTGGCTTTATGTTTAGCTGTATTTAGGTTTGAATCACTGGCCTAATCCTTGTGTACCATCACCAGACAGTGTATGCTGAGGAGCTAGCATGGGACACTGGAGTTGGAATGAATGATTTAGGTGTCTGTGCTCACTAAACTGTCAGTTAATTAGAAAACTCAAATGTTACTGTAAATCTCGTCTTTGCTGAGCCCCAGTGGTTAAAATTCTCCCCTTGCTGCAGTGGTGCATAGGTGTATTCCAGGTGCCCGTGACATCCCAGTGCACACCTCTAACTACCCCCAACCACACTCGTCACTGATACTGTGTGTGAGGTTGGAGAAGAAGCAGAGAAGTAACTTTCAATCAGAGGGGGCAGTAATACACAGATTTCCAGCCTGGTTTTAAATGTCTCAGTGGAAACATCTAGAAACCCTGATGATCACTTTCTGTTTGTTTATTTTCAGTGTCCTTCCTCTCTGTAAAACAAACGAATCACCACAGTGCTTTATTTACATTCTGGAAATATTTTGCTTTTATCTCATCTCCACAATATTTGAGCAGTAGCACTGCACCAGAATGACAGCAGCTCTTTCATAACACAACTGCTAACTGCAGTGTAATAGTTTTCATTTTCTTACACGATGCGATCATATCTAAATAGTAATTGATTTGTGTCCTACCTCAACTTAAAGGGAAAATACAGTATCTGTAACTGACTGGAAAGACCATGACAAATGGGTTACATATCGAGTTCCCCCCCATTTTTATGTCCTGATTGTCTCCGTGTGTGGATCTTGTTTTGCTCTAATGTGAATGTAATGATGTCCTCTGCCAAGAAAGATACGAGGTCAAACCTTAAACTGAAAAATGCAGAATTGTGTTTTTATACCCTCAGTGAAGCTGTTTCTCTGTTCGACCTGACATTGTATAACACATTTTCTGGCATTGAGATCTTTACAAAAAACAAGCTTGGGGATGGATACAGAAAGGGACCCACTTGTGGATCATGAAATAGATGTTTAATTAATTATGCAGGAAATCAATTCTCTAGTCCTCAGTTCTGTCTCTGGGTGGTGGGTTTTTATATCTCATGTGTCATGTTTTTGTAATGATTGTCGCTCATTTCAATTCATAGTTTTTGCTTTATTCTCATGGTTGACATGACCCTTATCCATTTGAACCTTATAAATCTGAAATGATCAACTTGCACAGATAATACAAATAAATACTCTTTCAAAAAAGGGATTTAACTGTGGCTATATGTCATGGTTTCATTTAGCTTTTTCACAAACTGACAACTTGGCTAAAACAGGAAAACAGTGCAAAAGATTTGTCACCATGAAACATGTCTTTTAGTTTATTTGCATGACAATCACCCATGTTGCTGAAGTCGCCTTTTCAGGAAGGTGTATTTCAGAGCTTTTCTGATCAAATGGTAGAGCTACATCTTAATTTAGAGGAGAAAGTGTGTTGTCCCTTTGCGTTGTTTCCCTCTGCTGCACTAGTCTGAACCCTCAGATGGGCAGACCTTCCTGTGATTGTGAATGAGTGTTCACTGGCAAGAGATTAAAAGAAACCAGTCTAAACTTGAGATGCACATGTACAAGATTCTTGCACTCTAATCCTCCTTAACTTGGAGTGTTGGCTCATCACTGCCGCACTTTATATTAGTGAGTTTAAAAAAAATAAACTTCTTTGGGGAAAAACTTGTAAAATATGTAATAAAATAACTGTTAATGATGTAGGCACTAATGATTTTGAAGTGTAATTGATTTCTCCATCCCTTGTAAAATAATATGAAAATGAAATAAAAACATAACAGAAAACATATGGAGTTTGAACTTTATACTGTTCAGTTTCTTGAAATTAAAGGAACAGTTCAGCGTTTTGGGATATATGCTAATTTGTCAGTGGTTACATGAAAAGATTTGTCTGTTGACTAAACACAAAGCTACTCCTGACTTAGCTAAGGACTGGAAATGTGGGGAAACAGCTAGCCTGGCTCTGTCTAGATATCAAAATCCCACTACCACCAGCTCTAAAACTCACTGATTAAAGTGTTAAATCTTGTTTAATATGTTCATAAACCAGTGGTGCAAAACTGAAAAGTCACCATTTTCATGGAGTCGCTGCTCACTGCCAGGCAAAGGGTGAAACAGCAGTCCATCACAAACCCCCATAAAATTATTCTGCTATATTCAGTTTTGTACATATTAAACTAACAAAAGTGGTCATAGCGAGATTTTTTTTTTTTTAAACTTCAGTCTTTAGCTTAGTGCAGTCTTTGCACTAAGCTAGGTTAGCTAGTTACTAGCCATAGCTTCCTAATTAGCATACAGATATGAGTGTTCTTCTAACTTAACTCATGAAAGAAAACAAATTAGCACATTTCCCAAAATGTGAAACTTTTTTTTTTCATTTTATTCTCAATAACAAATCTGAGTCATTTTGTTCTGTGAACATGGTTCAACTTTATTGAGAATTTCTTGACTTAAGATGATCCATTACTCTGTGTTTGTGTACTAATCCAGTTTTATACTCAGCTTTTGGATGATGGCATCAAAGGATCGATACAAGCACCCTTCATAGTAACATTTCTATTTATTTACATCAAATGTAAACATTCAACTCTTAATGTGAACATTAAGTGTAGGAAAAGGCATGTTTAACTTGTATAAACCACAGAATGTAAGCTCTTTGCAAACATGAGTGGAGAGATCCATACAAATGTAAAACTGTAATTCCTCTGGGAATGTGCAGTTTTTGGCAATGCTAATGGAAAAAATTCTCTGCAGATGTTGCAGTAACGTTATTCTAACTGATTTGGCTAAAATAAAGTTTCTTATAACCTGGACGTACTACAATCATCACAATATACATTTCTGTGCCACGTCCACGTGGTGAATGTGGCACAGACTTAGGCTGATCTTTGATTTATTACAGTTTATTACATTTATAATGAACATGGAATCATTGTAAGAACCCCTGCAATTATATAGAAAGCTGGCACAAAAGTCAAGCGTTTTACCTGCAAATTCTGCCACAGTCAAAAATCAATATTTGATAAAGATGCTGGTCTTTTACCCTGGTTGACCCTTCACAGTATCCTACGTCATTACAGCAAGCTGCTTTTTTTGTGTACAACTTGTTCACATTGTGTCAAGAGGATAAAGAAGAGTTATTTGTGATTCGATGATAATACAGTTGGTTTTGCTTTGTGGTGTTGATGCAGAGCATCAAAATACTTGTCATTAAAATATAATTATATTATTACACAAAGCAACTTCACATTATAGTACTGTACCTTTTATGTAATTACCTGAATACAAAGTACAGAACATCAAAACCATAATGAAACAAATGATAACCGAGGGGATGAGGACCCCTTAGAGAGCCGAGATGGATAGTGACAAAAAGTTTAATTAGTCCCATTCAGTACCCAGAAGCTGACAGCTGACTTCCCACAGCCTCCTTGCCGTCTCCTCACTTCTTCCCTGTGGGGCTACAAAGGCAGGGGCGCAGTCACTGAAATTAAAGGAGGGGTAATGATTATTATGTAAGGGTTAGTGATGGTGTGACTCATCTTGCTGGGTGCAGTGATCTAATTTCTCTCTCTCCCTGTGCATGATAATACATTTTAGCATCATAATTTTTTAAGGAGGAGCTGTTTTTGCTTGATGTTACAAACATAAAAAGTAGAAAGTGAGAGGATAGCTGTGCTTATAAGGCAGTATAATCAATTCCCAATGAGAAGAGCAAAAGGGGAATTTGCACTGAGAACCAATTTTAGCTTTCTATTTATATGATTATTTTAAGAACATATCCAGATCTTTTCACACTTGTAGCCTGTCACCTACCTGAAGTGTTTCCCAGAGATGGAGTGCAGCTCCTCTGCCACAGCACAGTAGACACTGGTTTGTGCTCCTTCCCGTGGGGTTTTAAGGAACATGGAGAAGACGGTGAATATTATTGTCATGATAGTCGAGTGTCTAGCCAGGTCAGAGTTCACCGACCCTGGGTGGACTGAGTTCACTGTCACATTGGTACCTGAGAGCACAACATACAGTACAGCACTTATATTATTATGGGAGACACTTGTTCCTCTGTCTAATCTGCAATATCAGGTTGATTATTTGAAAAAAACTGACACTTGGTATAAATAACATGAAACTGAGCAGAGGTCAAAGCACTTTTATGCTAAATTTGTTTCTTAAAGAACTTGAATCCAATTTCATTACTTGACATTAATATATATATATATAAGCTTTTGTGCTCTACATGGTCATCTTACCAAAGAGAATTGCTGGTTAAGATGAGTTGCTGTTTGTCAGTATTGTTTCTATTTGTCACTGCTTTTCTAGGCACAATACGCCACAGTTACTACCTTATAGAGCAGATCATCTGTCCATTCTCCCATGTTGTGTGCATTTGTGTACCTTTGAGTCTTTGGGCCAGCTCTCTGACAAAAAGAACATTTGCCAGTTTGCTTTGGCAGTATGCTAATCCGCTGTTGTAGCTGCCCAGGCTCTGAAGGTCATGGAAGCGGATCCAGCCGAAGACGTGTGCCAGAGAGGAGAGCACCACAATTCGAGCGGGTGCGCTGCGTTTGAGAAGCCCGATCAGGAGGGACGTCAGCAGGA
>NW_018128170.1:114576-137257 GCF_001952655.1 Monopterus albus | reverse complement strand
CACTTATGCTATCCCGACTGCATGTGTAACCTCAATTTAATCAGCTGTTCTTAAGTATCAGTTCAGACAGTAAAAACAAGACTCGAGATTTAAAATTCTCTTGGTCATATACATGTATTTTCAACTATCTTCTGGGTAAGCAATGGATCCCATAGGCTGGCAATTAATAGAGTATATAATTGGTTCAACTAATTTTGTATGCTTCCACCACCCAGTCAAATTCATGGGTATGGGACAGAAGTGAGGTCACTGACCTTGACCTTTGACCACCAAAATCCTATCAGTTCATCTTTGAGTGGATTTGTGCCAAATTACAAAAAAAGTTTAGATTTTTTTCCTTGTCTCTGGCCGCAAATTACATGCCAGTGTTTAAAAAAACAAACAAAAAACATCCTTTTTCAAAGACTGAGTCTGGATCCAAATGCGGTGGCAGGAAAAGTAGCTTTAATCAATCATTTTTCCGCTTGACTTAGACTGACTCTGCATTAAACATGATTCTGAAAAACCATAGCCAGTTGTTGAATCAGTCAGTTTTCACTCCTGCTTATGGATTGAATGATTGGCTGATTACAGTAAATTTCACTGAAGTCTTACCCAAGTGATTGACTCCTATATGCATCTCAAAGCCATCGGCGGGTTTCTTGTAGGGGGGCATTTTTTTACCCCAGCGTTGTTGATAAGGATATGAAGCTGGCTGACCTCTGAAAGAGGAGCATGTCACAAACAAAAGGGAGCATGGCAGCTGTGGTAACTGTTAAAAAGCAAAGCAGGTCTCTGTAGGTAGATGTTGGCATTAAACAGCTGTGCTTACCATTAAGGAATTTATGTGCGAAGGCTCGTATAGAGCAACTATCTGCCAAATCGAGCTCCCAAACTTCCACTTGTGCTTTGGGGTACGCAGCTCGTATACTGGCTGCAGCCGCTTCCCCCCTTTGCACATCTCGGCATGCCATAATCACCCGAGCCCCTGTCGTGTGAGAAATAAGCAGCAGCTACAGTAAATTATGAACAAACTGAAATTACATGAGTTAATAGAAGAGAGGATAGAGAGGGCTTCTGTTGGCTATTGGTGCATGGAGGTATTTGCTGAATGCACTCTCTGGTACAGGCTTGTTGACTAGTGATGTACATTAGGATTTCTCATAGTCAAACTGCATTTAATGTCAGAGCTTTCACAGCATCGCTAATTCAACCAAACCATTTAAATACCTATGAATTTTAGCTGTGCTGTTTATTTATGCTGTGTAGTCTTTGCTTGAGAGTAATTCGCTGAACAAAACTTCACAAAAGATGGTTTTACATGTAAGCCGCCATGCAATAAAAGAGCATTAGATGCATTTCTATACACAACATAGCAATTTACACAATTTTAGTAGGCTAACACAGAATGAAGACACCAAACAGGAGGTCAATAACCTTACAGACAACCACCAGTGAAACATGTTGGGTAAGCTGCTTGCAAAGCAGTAAGACTACATGCCTGTGATAACTTTTAATGTAACATTTAAGAATGTCATTAATTTAGAAAATACCAGTGGAAAAAGATATTTCATTTGGGCAATAGTTCAAAATTAGATTTATGGGAGTTTTGGTAGGATAACATTGCAGTATAGAAGTATAGTCATGACACTGTATTATAAGGTTATCCAAATGAGTATTTACAAGAAAATTGTGGTTACACATAACCATGTAACATGTTATTGAAGTTTATACACTTGCCATATCATAATACAGTATATCCAGATATGAAAAGTACATTCTTAACCTTATTAAAACCTTATTACTTTTCTCTATAAAACGGTTTTCTTTAGTTGTCATAGGTACTTGTGGATATAAGGAGGCGCTGTGCTGTGCACTGTATTTCTAGGTAAATCTAAAAGGGCACCTCGGGTTGCCAGCTCCAGAGCTGTCTCCTTCCCAATCCCTGTGTTGGCTCCAGTGATGAGGACGGTCTTCCCATCCAGACGAGCAGTGGACTTGCACACTCCTCCTGCTGCATATTTTCTGTTAATACACAGTGACCACTTTGTCACTTTGGAATGTTATGATTTTAATTTTTGGTTTACACACAGCTCCATTTGAATGACTAGTGTCCCGCTGTAGTCAGTATTCGTTATGTCCACATTAGGCCTGGACACGTGAACGGCCTGGCTTCGTTATTCTTACAGAAAGTTGAGCAAGGAGCCCACGTCACTGAACAGAGGTCTCCCCATAGTCAATGGCTCTGTTGGAGTAATGTGTACAAATATAATTCCTCCTACGCGCAGCCTCCTGATAGGCCCGAGCAGCTCAGGTGGAAGACACCCGGTGTTCTGTCAAATTGCTACCCACCGTTCACAAAGTGGTTAAGGTTAGGGGGATGGATTGGGACGTTAGTCAGTCCATAGATTTTGCAACCAGGTAGTATATCTCGACAAGGTAGCAAAATTTGACAGAACACCGCTTCGCACAGCTTCATCATTCATGTTACACTGATTATCTGCTCAGAAAATCACTCGGCGTCGTGTGAAGTCATAGCTTATGATGATGATGATGATGATGATGATGATAATATAAACTACGACCTGTTGGGTCACATAGACATATGGTGCTTTATAATGTAAATGCGCCTCATCGTAAGCATTTCATCAGTGCAATGTAACACCCTGTCACCCAAGTAACAACATATCCATGATGTGCATTTGTATTAGAATGAATTGGTGTGTTCATTGCTGCTTACCTTATATGTGGCGCAAATAAAATCAGTAACATGACCACTCCGAGCCCCGCGATAATTAATAAAAGCAGCATTATGCCGTTGATTTGCGCCTTTCTGTCTCTTCTAGCAGGACAGCGTTGCTCTGTAGGCAGAACAGCTGATGTCAAAGCATAAAGGGGTGTCAAGCATAGCGAGAGTGAAAGATGCGCCGCGAACGGAATCATGGGATTGTAGTTTTTATAATCAGATAAGAATGTAGTCTTCTTTATTGTTTTCCATTAAGATTGTGGCCATTTTTGTTAACATCTTGTCTTTGTTGGATTTGATGTGTTTAAAATAGCCTAAACTATAATTGGCATAATTATTTTATGGCAAGTAGAATGGCAAGACAATTTCTCAGGCAAACAAATATATAATCAATTTTAGGGAATCAGTTAACCTTATCAGACCAATTAAAAGGCTAGAAATAGATTTCATGTTCCTAAGAGGTTACATTTCTTTTTTCAAAAAACTTTAATTGATCTTGATTCAAATCGGAACAATAACTATTCATTACTATGAATTATTATACTGTATATTGATACAGTATAATAATATACCCTCTCCCCCAAAAAAGAAAAAACAGGAACAAGGTTAGCCATAACCATAAACCTAGACTAATAAACTAGGCCCTACATCAATATAAATACAATTTTACATCAGTATTCTACTGGTAAAAAGTAATTTTACATAAAATGGATATAACTGTTTGTTAATATAATATAGTATAATTGTTTTGTTAGTACTAAGACCAATAAATTGGTTTAATAATTCCACTTTCAATCTAACGCATAAAACTTTCTGAATAATGAAAAAGATAGCAAAGACCGTCTCCCCCTACATCCTTGCTTTCCCCCCTAAGATTTTAAACCTACATTTCCCAGAAGGGGCCAGTGAAAGCTGACTGTCTAGTGCCTGAATAAAATTATCATAAGGGTTGGTTTTAAGTCGTTTTCTATCATTATTTAATGACTTGTTGTGCCGAATGTAACGTTCTGTCAGTTTTATTGATTAGTAAAGATATATTGAAATATGGCTATATTTGATTTTTGGTCTGGAATTTATCTCGCTTCGTCGCAAGCCCCATCATACGGATATTGGGGCTGTGATTAGCTTGAAAACAAAGCGAACTAACTATATTAACTTACAGTCGTTTCAGTTATCGTTGTTACATTCTGTATCGAAAGACATTGGTTTCTCAGATAACTAGTAGCTGAGCGACAATTGAAGCAATATGTCGTCGGAGGAATTCGAGAAGTTGCACGAAGTCTACAGATCACTGTACGAAGAGCTTAAGCTAATGCCAGAGAGAGCTATAAAATGTCACGGAGGTAACGTTAAGTACATTGTCTTGTTGCTTTGCCACTTAATGCTAATGCTAGCTGAATCACATAGGTATTTCAGAAGTTTTGTTTTGTGTTGTAAAACTGAAACTTATGTTGTAACAGAGGAGAGGAAGAGGCTGGTGAGAACTTTCGATGAGAGAAATGGGGAAGCCGAGGAAGTGGTGAGTTGCTCTGATTCAGTGTTTTGGAAGTGATATCTGATGAACTCATGTTTAGGCTACCAAAATTTACTTTACCGCCAGTGCCAGTAGTCAAATACTGTACAGTTCTGAATGATTACAACAAGTAAACGCTATTCAGCCTTCATGTGGCACTAAACTAAGCTACAGGACGCACTTGTAAAATTGTGAACCTTCATTCATTCATTACGTTAAACACTATGGGTCAGACGTTTTAGAACACCACCATTTTAACATTTAAGCATTTCAGGATCAGTGAATAACCTTAAATGGTATAAAGCTGAGACATATGCTGTCAGAGGTTAAAAAAGTCGACAGAAGCTAAAATCTGTATAAAACTTTTCAGGGATTACATAGTGGGTTAACTTGCATCATTTCTGCAGCACTGTACATAAATGAAGCCACAAACAGTTCGTACAGATGTGTCAACTTTTTCCATTATTTAGAGAAGTGTTGATTCAACTTTCTGGACATTTTGAAAGGCTATAGTTGGTTGTGTTATTGACATATATTACTTCATATTGAGAAGTGTGCCTGATATTTTCTCTGCCACATGGTTATGAATGAAGGTAGACTAACAATTTTTTTGTATTCCATACCATGTAGTCATGGTTGTGAGTGAATAAATGATGATGATGATGAGAAGCACCTTTCACCAGCATTTTGCTGTAACCATTTCAGAAATGTAAATAGTGAGTTATTTTTGACCAGTGCATTAATATGTACACAGGAGGACCTCATTGCTCTCTAAGCGATTACCCAGTACAGTTTTCTAAACTTCCCCAGTTACAAGGAATGGAAGATGAGCTGCGTGCTGCCCCTTCCTCTTACCGAAATGCGATGAGTACAAAGCTGCGCCTCTACCGCAGGGATCTGGGTAAGCTGCAGCGGGACATGAAAAACTCTGCTTCTAGCTCTGGCTCCTCTTTCCAACCAGGGGAAGGAAGTCAACATGGAATCTATTCATCACAAAATCAACAAAGTGTGAGTGTGGGCCTGTGGACTTTTATGTGTTATCTCACTGTGAGAGTTATTAAAAGACCCAAGACCCTTTATATGCATGTATGCATAATTGTTTGCTTTCAATAATAATATTGTATAAACACTTTAAATATGTCAGAATACAGCTATAGAAATATAGCTGTATATATATTTTTGTATTTGCTGTCTTTATTGGGTATATACTGTATTTTTATTCCCCTTAATAGTGGCTGATTGTACAATATGACAAAACACAGAGACTTTTTCAGTGTCTTTTAATGTCTTTTACAAAAACATTTAAAAGCACAAAATATCTTAACTATTTAACATATCAGTGGAAAGTGTTAGCTTTCGTTGACAGCCTCAAAAACTGAAAGCAAGAATCTTACATCTCTTGGGATACTTTTTGTAGACTCTGGGACACTAAGATGGAAATTTTACTGTGAAATATTCCCTGAAATGTATAAAACAATCTACAACAATCTAAGGGAGTTTCCTCTTCAGTCACAATTAATATTATTTATTGGATTTGTCCTTATTGCCCACCTATGCAGAGACACTTGCAGTCTCAGAGAGCCTTGCTGCTCCAGGGCACAGAGTCTCTGAACACTGCCAGCCAAAGTATTGAACGAAGCCATCGCATCGCCGTTGAGACGGAGCAGATTGGCACGGATATCATCGAGGAGCTGGGAGAACAGAGGGAACAGCTGGACCGCACTAGAAACAGAGTGAGCTGTCAATCTATGTTGCCATTATATGAGGTTGTGATGCTGTGTTAGTTTAGCTATGTTCGGTCTAAAATGTGACTTATGTTGGCCTCCATGGCTGTTTCTCATATTTTATAAGAATAATTTGTGAAGTGGGTGCAGCAGTTTACTTGGTATGGAGAAAATCAGGATGGTACAGTTTAGTGTGGGGGTTGATACAGTTGAGAAGCTGAGAAGATGTTGTGAGACCACAGTTTTGTTAAATCTCTTCTGTTTGTAGTTGGTGAATACTGGAGAGAACCTCAGTCGAAGTCGAAAAATTCTACGTGCCATGTCACGGCGGTAAGTGCCACAACAAGCTTCCCCTGTTACATTCTTTTTATTTGTGTTACCTATGAACTATATGATTGAATGCAAAATTTGTTTTTCTTGAGTGTGATGTATTTTCTATTGTTCTATGTCCCCAACATTAAAAACTGACTAGGCTTTATGTTAATATACTGTGTTGTACGCCTTCATTCATGGGGCACATTGATTACACTGAATCAAGGATTTGGTGAATAAATTATTCTGATTAATACATTGCTAAGAACGTACTAGTAATTAGGGCTGCAACTAGCAAATATTTTTTATAATTCATTTGATGATTATATTCTCATTTAATCTATAAGGTGTCAAAATATAGTAAAAAAACAAACTAAAAAAACCCCCAGGTATTTCCCATAGCCCCTTGGCAGTATCTTCAGATGTCTTGTTTCATTGAACCACAGTCCAGAACCTAAAGATATTCAGTTTACTGTGACGTATGGCAAAGAAAAGCATCAAATTGTCACACCTTAGAAGCTGAAACCAGCAAATCTTTGGCATTTTTGTTGAAAAATGATTTAGTTGTCATGATACTTGCCAAAAACTGTTTGTTGAGTGACTAAACCTTTAATCAATGATGTTTCAAATAACATCACTTGGAATGTGTCAGCTCTACTTTATTTAGGACATTTCTAATCCAAACTACATTTACAGTTCTCCAAACGAAATATAAATTAAGTTCAGATTGAATGAAATATGGCTGTAAATGGGTGTGGAACAATGACCTGAGCCTCTGCTTCTTGATGATTTTCTTTTATTTAGTTATTCATTTTTTTTTTTCTGTTGTGCAGGCTGGTGACCAACAAGTTGCTTTTGGGTGTCATAATTGTAATGGAGCTGGCCATCCTGGGCGCTGTGATTTACCTGAAGTTCTTCCGAAAATAAGAGCTGTACCACTTGAAAACTGTCTAAGCTCTAGATCCAGAGCAAACCAGGACTCTCTACATCTGTCTGCACTGACTGTCCACTCCAGTAGCAATAATGCTGTTGTGCTGTATTCAGCCAATTGTGAGTGCAAACAGGGACAATGAGATGCCTTTGAGATGGGTTTCTGTTCATGGGTACATGAAATTTATTTGACAAGAATGATGAATTGTTGAACCTGTTAATGGACCAAACCCACAGAAGCTCTAACTATGAACTGAGATTTGCACTGTTGTATCAGACTGTTAATGCTGGTGATGCACTGCAGGATGATTTTCTGGACCTGGCTGCTGCAGATCCCAGCGATGATTCTTTGTGAAGTTGTAGACAAGTCAGGGTTTGCTTCCACCCCCATGTGTAGATTCCCTGGTGGTGTTATGTATGAAATATTATGGACACAGCAGTTCTGTGAGCTTTATAAATTCTCAGATTGGGATTCTTTACAAATATCATTCAACACAGTTGTGTTGTGGATTATCTTTCTAATAGTGAACAGCAGTATGTAATGAAATGGCTCCAGTTTAATCTGTTTTGTAATGTGTTCCAGTACAGTATCCAAAAAGCTCTATTAAGCTATTTTTTCCAGTTCTGAGTGCTGAGACCTTAGGACAAATTTTTCTGTCAGAGGGGTGAATGTGAAAAATAGATGCAATGTTCTTTATGGTTAATGATGTTGGGTAATTGCTGTATGATCGAAATAGGCTTCAGTGTTCCTTATTTGGAAAGTCTCCACATGATTAAAGCTAATATTTAACCACACTTTGGATTTTATCTGGTGTTTTCAGGGAATGCATCAAAAAAAAAACCCAAAGTTAAAACATCCTTTATGGAGTTTGTGAAAGGCAGGGCAGGTTAGTGCTGGGTAAACATCTATTACTAGGAATTTGCATATACTAGGAGATGAGGTTGTTTTTAGTGGCACGGTGCATCTGCCACAGTGCTTTTCTTCTGCACACTTATCATGCCTTCCTGAAGTGAAGTACATGTACAAAACATAAATATATATTAGCTGACCTGCTTCTGTGGATCAGGGGTAGAACAGGATAGTCTGTTCTTTTTTGCTTTTATCTGAAATATACCTTCATATTCTTCACAGCTTTTATGTTCATCCTAAGTACAAAGGGGGACATACTAAGGTTATAAATTCCATAAAAGTCCAACAGTTGGCCCTCTTTTAAAATTACTTGGATAATGTTTAGCCATGCTGGCAGCATAACTGTGTGAAGCAATGTCACTCAGTCCAAAAAGACTTATTACATATGGAATGAATTGCCATGAAATATTGCACAGACATTTAGAGAATGAACCCAATGACTAGCACTTCACAATGCTAGTGTTTTCATCAGGTCAAAGATTTCTCTTATGAAATACCTCAACATCTGGATTAAGAGAGTTTGCTGTGAACTTTTGACTTCATGCTCCCTCCAGGATGAATTGTAATAACTTTGGGGAACTTCTGATTTTTCATGTAACATCATCATCAAAATTTTATTCATCCAGAACTCTAGTTTATGAATGTCTGCAATGCAACTAATGCTATTTCCATTAGCCTCAATTTACTTTGTGTTCAGTCCTAATAATCAAATGTTAGCATGTTTAAAAACTGCAGTACAGTGCAGCCTCGCAGAGCTACTAGTGTGACTGTAGTCTCAGATTGAAATGAAACAGTTTAGTTATGGGGATAATACTGTATACCTTCAAACAAACAAAGGAAGAAATAAGACACGTGTACAAAAATGTAGTCACATTTATGGAAGACCAAAATATAAATTCTGTTACACGGACAATTCCTTCAGTGGCCATATCGGGCCAAATATAGACCAGGCTTTAGACCAATTCAACCAGTTTTTGCCAGAAATTAACAGCAGAGCTGGACATCAGCAGTTTTCAAGCCAATTAATACTTATATAGTCATTAAATATTTAAACAGTAATCCGAGTACATGTACTGGTAGAGTCATTTTGAAAATAGATAACTGTAAAGAAAATACAGTAAACATAGCTGGTCCAAAAGTGCAAACGCATCATTGCTATTTTTTAGTAACTAGCACAGACACAAAATGATTTTGAGTCCGTGAATGTGTCAAACTAAGTCCAACACAGTTCGTACCTTTGAGGCAGGTGCATTCTCTTGTAAACCAAACATAATAAATATGTGGCAGCTGTGTTCTATAACATTTAGTACATACAGGAAGAAAAATAAGTAAATATTGTGGTAAGGTTACTAGTATTCCCATCAGTAGGTGTAGTGGTAGTCCGAGGCTTTAGTCTCAGCAATATCAGTGTTTTCACCTGTCCGTTCGTAGTTTCATGACTGCAGGCAAACTTTGTTTTCATCATTGAACTTAACACTAAAGAACAAATCAAAGGGAACAGAAATGTAAGATACTCTTAAGTTAAGTATTGCGGAATGCTCAGAGATGATGTTGATAATTTCATAGTTTTGCTTCATGCTCTCAGATGCGGAGCTGCTCTGTGTCATTCTTCACAGGGGGAACCCCGATGCTGGCGTGAGCGCCTTCTCTCGTCTGTCCCAGAGATGACGCGATGACATCAACCGCTAAAGAGGCGGTGGCCTCCACGGCTTCATGATTGGCTCCCAGCATGGGGTTTACTTCTACAAGGTCCATGACTGACAACAGACCTGCACATCAACACATTCATGAGTTAGATATTTAAACCTGACAATAAAAGCTCAGAGAAAATCAGATAAAATACAGAATCTGTTATTTGTTTTCATCTGTACCTGTGTTATGGATTTCCTCTGTGAGGTAAATTCCCTCCCTGTAGGTCAAACCTCCATTCACTGCTGTTCCTGTGGCGGGAGCCAGAGACGGATCGAATGCATCGATGTCAAAGCTCAAGTGGATCGGTCGCTGTTTTCTGGGCAAGAAGGTGAGAAAGTGTGAATGAATGTTTCACATTAATTGAAACATAGGTAGTCATCAAATTAACAGAACAGTGCATTAGAAACAATCATACGGTCATGTTCAGCTTCGAGGGAGTTAACATCATCATCTGTTACACGCTGTATAGACAGTACCTTGCCAGAAGGTGGTCGAGGGTGACTTCCATGACTCTTTGGATGCCCAGTCTGTCAATGTCCCTCATAGTGAAGTACTGGATACCCAGATTTTTCATGATGTGGCTGAAATAAACAAAATTAAGAACTATTCTTCAAGTGCTTATGTGTTAGAAAATGAAGTCCCATCAGCCACATGTGGTAAAAGTTTTAAGTGGTAGTATCTACGTACTACTCTCCGGGGTCGACATCCCGCAGTCCGATGTACACCAGGTCTCTTGAGGAGAGGACTGGCTTTGTCCAGGAGAACCCTGGGATATCTGGCATCTGTGGTGGACAGAAAGAGAAAATGTAATGTAGAGTTTATGTGTTTGTAGGAGCAGAATAAACCTCCACAGTTAGAGGATAAATGTACTTTGTTGTTTTTTTTTTAATGTTGGACCATAATTTAGACAAAGCTAATTTATCATGTCAAGAAGTACATAGCAAACCAGATTTTAAAAAGATGACAGAAACACTTCATGCCTGATTTCAAAAGTTATGTTTTTTATAACTTCACATGTTAAAATATGGAAAATAACTGGAAAATCTATACTAGGACTTGTGGTTAAGGCTGTCTGCATTTACACTTTTCAGTCCTTAGTGATAGGACAGTGCTACAAATAATTGGCCTTCTGCATGCATTTCACATCCAGTAAACTGACATGACTGTGTGTTTCAGAACCTTCATAGCTTTTGTTTGACTCAAAATATTCATGTGTTAAAACAGCACAGGGCTGCATTAGCATGGAAATGTAAGAGAACCCATTTTCATTTTGTTTTACTAAAGCCTAATATTTCCTTTCACCTTGTCTTGCAGCTCTTTGAGCATGAATGCCACAGGCTGGCCATGGAGGTTTCCTGATGGGGAAGTCATGGGCGTATTCACATCTGCATGAGCGTCAACCCAGATGAGACACAGGTCAGGACACTGCTGAGCATGGCCGCTGACTGAGCCGATACCAAGGCTGTGAAAGGACAAGGACGGTCTAATAAATATCTGGTGTTTATATCAGTCTAAGCAAGACACACTGACACATAGGGTAAAACAATATAGTGTAGCCTTCTAACACCTAAATATTATACTAGTTGTACTGCTTTTCAGGCACTTGGCATGTAGTACCTTCAGTGCATATGTTCCATATGCTCTGAGAATTACCTGTGATCCCCTCCAAGCATGACAAGGGTGTGCCCAGCCCCGATAGCCCTGCTCACTGCCCCAGACAGCATCTTATTTGCTGCACCAACAGTGCGAGGGAACTTCACACCCATGTAGGGTTCGTCCATCTCAGGGTGGTGGAAGTGGAGGTCACCAAAGTCGTGGACAGAGTAGTCTGAGGAACAAACACCAAGCTGCTATTAAATGAAGGCACTGCAGTATCACTCCTTTGATACGGTTTACAATTACTCAGCAGGGGTTCACCACAGGACATCTCACTGTTGCAGGACATGGTGAACACCCTGCATCCTGTTGGTAGTGGACATTCTTACTAATTTAGATACTAACCTATTTTGAAAACTGCAGGTGTCACTTTCAGTTGAAAAGCTTGCATCAACTACCTGCTGTAACATGACTTGACATGCATTTATCTGAACTTACAGCCTGATGAGGCTGAGTCATTCAATGCCAGTGGAACATTAGTGACAGAGCACTTGTCCCAGTTCCCACTTCAACTCAGGTTTCGGTCGCTGCAGAAGAACCAAAAAATCATGGACCTTGAAGTAAACAAGTGATGTGATCCGGGAATGTGATCCTTCACGGAACCAATATGGCTCATTACTATTCCTAGACAGGACAGGAATAGCACTTGCTTTGATGCATTCGTGAGCATCTGTTGCAGGACAATTCAAAAGGTCTTTTAAAGCAGTGACTGGCTGCAAGTTCTGCCTTTGTTCACTGTGAAAGACTATGCTGCTAGTGTTTATGCATCTGAATTCCAGTGATTATATGTATTTTTTATTGAAAATGTTGAACTGACACCGATGTTGAGAATATACAGATGGCAAAGCATTCAGTTATGGTTTGGTTTCATGTTTTGGGATCAGTTCGTGACATGGCAGCTACAATACAGTATACCTATTTTCACTGCTGCTAACCAGGAAGGTCAGCTCAGCAGATTAAGGACACTTCTCAGACCTCTGATTTTAATGTGATCACAGCATTTTGTAGGCAACAGTTATGGCGCAATGCTGTCATGGACTTGTTTTTAAATAATTTATACTTCTACCTGTAATCTCAGCATATTAGCAGAATTCAGACAATGTCTGTAAAATATGGCAAATCAGGCTAAAAGTAGCCCAAACTTACATTAGTTCTCAGAATGCATGGAGGAGCATACTTCAGATATATAAGAAGTAGTAGCATGGATATACACGAGTATAAAAGTCTGTCAGTTGCAGAAAATAAAATTGTCCCAGTAAGGCTTTGTATATGAGGCCGGGGAGGGCAGTGACTGCTATCAACAGCTGATGAGCAGATGTCTGGGACCTGACACATTAGAAATACCTGGCAAATACTTTGTTTAACTGGCTACACCACAGGGACTGTACTAATGTCCTTACCTGTCCCACACCTGGATGCTTAAGTATCAGCAGCAGTCACTGACATTATATTCATATGAGAACTAGGTGGTATTCTTACTAATTGTGGTATAATTATAGTAAGCTTAGTCCCTGGTATACCCTATAGTGAGTATAGCAGCCATATCATACATATGGTACAGTGTGCCACTGCCTTCAAAGTGACCTCATCATAGCCATGTTTTTCTTTCCTTTCCAGTAATTATACAGGTATATGATTATGTGATAGTCCTCCCTACATTAGACTGATGAACATGTCACTATCCCATTAGTTCAAAGCTGGATTACTGTAATGCCCCATATACTGGTGTCAGTCAAGCCTGTGCGTCACGTGCTTTTAACCTTGCGTGATGTTTTTAAATTATGTAGTGCCATTTTCTCTGTAATCCTGTGACATCTTTTTTTTTTTGTGACATTAATTATGTGCTGCTATGGCCATTTCTGTTCAGCACTTTGGTGCAACTTTTGTTGTTTTTAAATGTACTATATAAAAAACTTTGGATTGATTGACTGATGATTCAGATACAAACTTTAATTACCAGTTAATTACTACAAATTGTTAGTTTAATCCCTGTTGTGTCCTTGGTCACCTCTCTGTGTCTTTAATTGGTTGACTTTATAATGACCTTATCGTATTAAGTTGTACAGTCTCCAGAAAACTGTCTTGCTACATCATTCCCCCCATTGTTTCTAAATCTCCTTTGTTGTGTAGGCATGTAAATGCAACCCTGGCAACCCAAAGTGCTGAAGTAAAGAAGGGATTCTTTAGGTGTCTTTCCCCTTTCTTTCCGCACCCCCTCTCCAGTGGATAGGCCTAGCCTACTGTTAGTGTAAGACAGGCAGTTTCACATTTAAAAGGTTTCACTTGAATATCTATAATTGCATTCTGTTTATCTAAAACTGCATTTTGACAAGTCAAAATTACAATGTGACTAGTCAAAATGATAAATCAAGGTATCTACAATTGCATCCTGACAAGTAAGAATGCCAATTTCAGATATCTACAATTACATTTTAGCATTTATTACATTAAAATTCATATTACAGATACATACAATGTATTTATGACTTGTCAAAACTATAATTTAAGATATATGCAATTCAATTTTGACTAGACAAAATTTGAATTAAATATATCTTCCATTACATTTTGACTAGTAAGAATTCCACATTGACTTACAGTTCAATTTTGCCTGTCTGAATTGTGAATTCCAGATATGACTAGTCATAATTCCAATTACAGACATTTAATTTGGCATGTTTAAAAGATATCCAAATGACCCTTTTGGTGTCTCAAACTAAGCGAAATTCAGCTGGACATAGTTGTGACCAGTCGAATTGTAATTGCAGATACCTGAAATTGTAGTTTTTACTAGTCATAAATACATTGCACATATCTTAAACCCTGTCCTCCTATTTCATGTGAAATGGGTCTTGCCATAGTCCGCGTTTACACTGCGGCAAACAAAATACGTGTGAGCCCAGTTTGTCTGCAGTGACGACACCGAGGGAACAGGCTACATCAGCTCTTCCTGTGCCCTTCCGAGAATGTGCCGGGACCGGGATGACTAGACCTGTCCCGTGGCTACCCGAATGAGAGGAAAGACAACTCATCACCTATTGCAGAGTTACTAAAGTGTAGTCATATGTGTTTGCGTTACTTTCGAAATGACTTTGACACATTACCGTAGTTCCGCCCCTGCATGGCATCGTTTGGGGGCTGTTTCCGCGGGGACTTAACCAGGTCAAATCATGAGATTATGGTGGTCATTACTCCATCAGTATAGCATTTGGACAGGGATTTAAGTCATTAAGCTATACGATTCCAGTGAGACTCTGGGTTTATTCTGTTGTCAAATCACTCTAAAAAATAGCGTACACGAAACAAAAACCGGTCTGTGATGTCGGCTACATATTCAGTGGGGCCTATGTCGATTATCCAGTTTAAATAAAATGGATATTCTGTTGTAGGCAATCACTAAATTATTGCTAGCCTATAAAATGTAGTTGAAATGATCAGGACAGAAGGATTTTATCGGATTTGGACACGCTTTGTTCTTCGAAACGTGTCATGGTGTAACCGCACGTGAATACATTTAGCCTGCTTTCTCCCGGATATATAAAAAGATGGCACAAAACCGGAGGTAGAAGTTAAATGTGTCTAAACGCAGCCCAGACGAACCTGCAGCAACACCCGTGCAACGTTACATAAGCTGCTCCTACCGTGTGCTCTCTTCCCTCGCTTACCTAAACCGGAGAGCCTCTCGATTAGCCCGGCATCTCTGATGACTTTGGGACCGTGCTCCACGCCTCTTCTCTTCTGTTAAAAATAACCAGTAATTAGTTGTCAGTGCTGGAGAGGGTTCCCTATTTGGAAACGGAGAATTAAAAAAAAAAAAAAGTTATTGCCACCAAAAAGCTTTTCTTACCTGTCCTCTTGAAAACGGTGCCCCCAGCACAGCCACAGACTGAGCTCTGCTTTGTTGGCAAGACTGGCTGAATGGAGTTCTGAGAAGGCGGAATAGTGGTCCCCTCAAAGCCATGTTTCTTCTTTACAAAATTCTCAGTCGATTCAGTCCTGATCCAGCAGACCTTAGCCAACGACCTGTGAAATCTGACGAAAGCTCTGTGGATGCTGAATCCGGCGCAGGAGGCCTGTCTTAAAGGTCCTTAACCTTTTTAATATTCATGAGCTAGTGAACCAAAGGGCTGAGATGAATAGAGATAATCACACCCTAATTTATTCAGACAAACAAAATGGTCCTTTGATTTATTAAGCGTACATAAAGTGTCATATAGTCTTAACTAGCAGTACGTCCGGTCCCATATACAACGTCTGACGTCAGGTTGAATAACGCCTTCGGATTAGCCAATAGGAAATGCAGAAATCAGTGGGTTCGTTCTGTGGGCGTGGCCTGCGAGGTGACTGTCAAGAGCTTTTTTTGGAGAGGTCTTGGGTGAAGGGCGTAACTGCGGTTTCACCTATGTGGAAATTTCCAGCCATGCGATGTTGAAAGACTTGTTGACATCATAATGTTTACCCCGGTTGTTTTGCCCACACGTCTCCCGGAGCTGTGGCCTAAACAATTGTGGCTTCAGGTCAAATGCATGGCCATCTTTCCATCTTTCCATCTTTCCAAATAGCCTAGGGATATCTAGACTACCCAGACAGATGTCTACTTTGGTTGTCGGTCTCTTGCGAAAAACGTAGCCTAATATTGAAACCTTTTACATCTACACCACACTGTAAAATGAATGAATGAATGATAAATACACAAAAACATAAAACTATTACACTTAAAGGTTTTACATTCAAAATCTTTATTAAAAGTGCCAAAGTACCCTGTTATTAACAAACTCAGAATTATTAATCAGACATTTTTTGTTATATATTGGACCACGCCTGTTTACTTATACTGAAATGAGTAAGTATGGTTTTACTGATATACACCTTTATATACAGTGTAAGGTTCCTCAATTCATATTGCATGTCATGACAAAAAAAAGTCCAGCCATGGGACCAAGGGACTCTTTAGATTTCAGCAGTGAAACTGTGGTGAAACATGGATCAGATCAACGGAATAAAACAATTTATAAATATGTGAGTGGTGCCAGGAGCACACTTGCCTCAGTAATTGTAAACTGGAAGAAGTTTGGAACCAACAGGGACTCTTGCTGGAGTTAGCTATTTGGCCAAACTGGATAACCAGGCTTAGAAGTCTTCTGCAGAAATGGAGAACCTTCTTTAAAGACAACAATCTCAGCAGTTCTCCATCAACCAAGCTTTTATGGTAGATTGGCTGGACAGTACTTTGAGTCAAAAACATAACAGCCTGCTTTGAGTTTGACAAATTCTAAAGGACTCTGAAAACATGATGGGAAATATTCTCTGGTCTGATGAAACAAAAAGTACTGTGTCAGGTAAACACCCAGCATGTAAAAAACCTGTGTGACTGTGGCGTGACCATGACTCTCGAGCGTCTTTGTAAACTAATGCAAAACATTTGGCATCGATGATTTGGCCCCACCACGCGTTGTAAATGGAGGGTGCACAGACTTTATAATATGAGAAAAAGGTTTTAACAGCCCTGAGTATAGCCTGCCAGGCAACGCATTTTCCCAGGATGTAACAAATTGTATCGTCTAACAGATTTATTCCCACAAAGGTCCTCGATATAACTGTTTGATTTATTAATTTAATTATCTTTTTGTCTGGTTATTTTATTGTTGCTTGATAATGCAGGAGCTAATACATTTTAAATCTATACTGCATAAAGGAAGAATAAGGAGACTAACAACAAATAAAAAGTGTAGGGTTGCAAGTAATGCTAACCATTATTTTTTCTTTTATGTTTTCAGTAAATCAGTCCACAGTCTATAAAATGTCCTTGAGAAAAGCACTGCTCCCCATATGTGTGAAAAAAACATGTTTGTTTGCAAAAACAAAATTACAAGTCACTTTGGATCTGTCAAATGAATATAGGCTAAAGTAAGTTTTTAAAGTACCTGTATTCTTCTGGAGTTTCGGTTATCAACATTTTTAGGCAAATTACATCAACATAATGTTTTATTGAATCTTTAAACCATCTATTGTGACATGAAGTGTTTATTAATTCTAAATACAACACAGTATGTTTCAATTGGTTGATTAAAAGAAGGTATAGAAAAGCAAACTAGACTAAGTTTCTCAGCAATTACTGTCCAGATCAAAGGTAATTTTCATTTGCCCATTCGTCTTATGGGCAGTCCAGGAGTCAAACGAGCAAACTGAGATATAAAAAAATCCGTAGGGTAGGAGTGAATACTTGCCTAATAGACTAAATTTAGGGCATAAAAACCCACAACGCAATGCTGTGCTATCCCATGATTCATTTCGAAAAGAATAGGTCCTAGTTATTTGTATCCATAGGGGCTTTGGAAGTGTACTGGCGGTAATAATAACGCTTGTATTTAGCGTTGCATTTTTGTGTATACCGTATTTAATGGCATTTTATTTGGGAAGTCTATAATATTATCGGACGGTGGCTTTTATTATACACTTGACTGTAGGTGAGTAAAATCCGTATCTGAGCGCTGAAGCTAATGTGAGCTAGCAAGGCCACAGAGTGTGCGTTAGCTAGCTTGAGCTAATTAGCTACTTAACGTTATACGTAGAGGATGGCCACTTTTCGACTGAGTAGGCATCTCACCTGTATGGTTTTCGGTGTTGGCGGTCAGATGTGCCGATCATGTTATAAACAGATACCGTGTTGTACTTGACATGACCCACCGTAACCCTGAACAACGTCAGTAATACTTCCGTGGTTGTCAGTTGAGCACCCTCTCTCTTGTTACAGGTTTCTAGATAACTGAGGATGTCGTACCCTCCTCCGCTTAACCACCAGCAAATTGGCATCCCACAGTTACCCCCGAGGATCCCCCCGCCACAATATGGGGGGTTTGCACCGACAGTCCCGCCAGGTACTGCATATTAGAATAGCTGTAACAGCTGTCTTTTTGTAAATCATGCTCATGGGCCCTTTGTCTTTTTAATTTTTTTTGGCAAGCAGTCCGAGGACCTGGGAAAAATTACATTGTGAAATTCCAAGACACTCAGTTTGTTTTCTTGCACGCTAATAAAACAGTTATGTGAGAGTGAAAGTGCAGGAGCAAGGTGATAATGTTTTTATGTCAGTAGAATGAAAATGATGTGACAAAGGGTTACTGCTGATGAAATGAGGAAAAGAAAAAGGGCCAATAAATTCACAGAGGTTTGTGGTATGTGCTTTGAAATGGCAAATGAAAATCAGTTTGTGGAAGAAGTACTCATATTCTTTACTTAAGTAAAGGTAGTAATACCACAGTGTACTAATTCTATTACAAGTAAAAGTCCTGAATCAAAAATGTTAACCAAGAAATGCAAATGTATTTGGCATCAAAATATACTCGTATAAATATACCCATTATGCAGAATGGCATAATTCACATTAATGTAAATCATATTATTGGATTATAGTCATTGATCCATTATTGTGTACATCGCTTTAATTTTTGCAGCTGGTAAAGGTGGAGCTCATTCTCACTACCTTACATGCTTATAATTGGAATTATTCCTGGGTAGTTTGAATTTCCCACCAGGAATCAGTAAACTGTTATGAATATGTTGTATTTTGTTTTATTATTTTGATTCTGAAAAGTAGTTTGTAGCTAAAGTGATCAATTCAACGTAGTGGAGTGAAAAATATAATATTTGCCTATAAAATGTAGTGAGATTGAAGTTTTAAATAGTAGAAAATGAAAACCCCCAAAATTGCACTTAAGTACAGTACTTGATGAAATGTACTTACTTTCCACTACTGTGGAAAATCATAGATAAATGCCTATAAATTTCATTACTGTTACATGAAACACTTTGAGGATTAAGTTATAATAGCAAAACTGTTGCTGTTTGTTTGGTAAAATTTGTTCTATTGTTGTCTGTGGTTGTGTGTGTGTCTCCTTACATGGTTTTAGTGATGTATTTTTTTCTTTTTCCAGGTACTCCCATGATCCCAGTTCATATGGGTGTAGTAACCCCCACACCCACAGTGAGTTAGAAACAGGAGTTCCTACTGCATGAAACATCAGTTGGTCTGCATTACATGCCATTAGTTAAATAATCCTTACACATTGTAACCGTATACATAACTTTGCTTAGTTAGATTGGAAAGTGTGCTGTTTAACTGACCCTAAAATTTGCATTTTTCTTTTGTTGCTTTTATTTCTGGATAAGAGTTTCACTTGAATACCTAAAATGTAATTTCATGTTGCAGGTTCTTGTCCCGACCACAGTTGCTGTAGCACAGAAGCTGATGGCTCCAAAGAAGGAGACTGGCTCCATCAGAGCCAAGGATGCAGAGGACGGCAATGGTCCCACCACCACAGTATTTGTAGGGAACATCTCTGAAAAGGCATCTGACATGTTGGTCAGACAGCTGTTAGCGGTGAGTTGACTGTACATAAAATTAAGTAATCTTGTTGATAAAAATGTGTGATCTTTTGACATGAAACAGTGGTGTGTTTTTAAAATCACAGCTGGTTCATATATACATACGGTGATGTTTTTGTTGGACATGGTAAAAAGAAACTAAGCAAGAACAGTAAGATTAAGAGTGGCAGATGACAAATACTTATTGCAGTTAGGAAATGCTCAAACCTCCAACATATCACCAAAGTAAGCGGTTACCAATGATTTATTTCTCTTTGATAAATCATTAGTATCTAGAATGTGAAATTAAATAATGCATTTTTCTGTCCTCCTCCATTATAGAAATGTGGCATTGTTCTAAGCTGGAAAAGGGTCCAAGGTGCCTCTGGGAAACTTCAAGGTAAAAACAAAAAAGGCTCAACACACTAACCCATCTTCTGTTGTGAATGCATGTCATATGTTACATTACAGAGTCCTAAGACAGCTTTATCAAAGGTTCACTGTAATCATATTAACAAGCTCATTGTATGTTTTGTAGCATTGAATCACTGTGGATATTATTAGATTTTTTGCACTCATTTACAGAAAGAAACCCTTCAAACTTGAAAATAAAAGTTCTATATTGTTTTTACTGTCAATATTTCAAAATATCAGCTGTTTTTTATTTTGATATCTGTGGAATTAAATTTCTTTCTGCTCACTACTTCTTTAAGCTTTCGGGTTTTGTGAATATAAGGAGCCTGAATCAACGCTGCGAGCCCTCAGACTTCTACACGAGTTGCTCTTAGGTGATAAGAAGCTGTTGGTCAAGGTAGATGCCAAGACCAAGGCCCAGCTAGATGAGTGGAAGGCCAGGAAGAGGAGTGCCAGTGGGGTATGCAGTTTACCTGTTGAGTAAAAGATAAATTGCATGTTGGTCATTTTCTTAAATTGTGTTTCTAAGCTTGTTTGTCCCACGTTTCTGCCTTTAACATACAGGTAGTCACCGGTGGGTCAAAGAATGGGGACGAAGATGAGGAGGAGGTTCTTGATGAAGAAACCGTGCGTCGGGACCAGGTTGCGAAAGGAGCAATAGATGTCCTCATCCGAGAATATGCAAGTGAGCTCAATGCTCCCTCGCAGGATCCTGACAGTCAACCTCGCAACAAGAAGCGGAAAGAGAAGAAAGAGGAGGTAGTATTTGCATGATGTACATGTAAACAAAGCCTAGAGCAAGATTTTCTTGTGCTGTGATTTGTAGCTTCCTTGTAGAAATTGGCAAAAACTTAGTGTTTGCTTCTTGTCTTTGTGCAAGGAGGATATCAATGCCATGGAGTTGGAGGATGACAAGAGAGACTTGATTTCCAGAGAGATCAGTAAATTCCGGGACACACACAAGGTAATGTATCATATTACTGTTACTACAGTTTAGGTTTTGGAGAAGGAATCCTCAACATTTGTAATTAGAAATTCCTCAACAGCAAATGGAGCTGCAATTTATGTAATTTATAGAAGTGATTCCTCCCTAAGACTATTCTCTTAATGTCAACCATAGTATCTAGGAAGTCTGTTAATATTTAGTTTAGTTTGTGAAATTCAAACAATAAAATAATAGACAGTAGTTGATGCTGATTCAAATATTTTGGAGTGTCTTTTAAAGGCTTGAAGTATTCAAATATTACTTCAGGCAGCCATAGATGGATTTTTAGTGTCTGTTTATTTCCAAAGTGGGTGACAGGTATCGCTGTTCATGATGCTGATTTGAGATTAAAAGTGTTAGCTCTTCACAAGCTAAATTCATCACACAGAGTGCATGGACACAATGTTAAATTCCGTCTAAAGCTAATCTATTGATTAAACCCCACCAATATGGTAGAGTTCATTTGGTGACTAGAGCAAGATGAATCTCAGAATCTCAGCTTTGGAAAAGGTTGCGAGGATAGGATGTAAGTATGACCTTTCATTTCTTTTCTACTCATCCTGGGTGCTCCCTTCTGGAGGGTTTGTTGAGGGGCAACTGGCTCTCAGTTCACGTCCATCATTTTTATTTATATATGGATGTGGGTTACAAAGACCACTGGAACTGGTGCTGAAGCTGGACTGTATGAATTGCTAGTAATGTCCAAATGTAGCATTTGCTCACACTCAGTCTGGTTATAGAAAGGTGGGGAGCTCAGTGAACCTCTGCAGAACCTCAGATGATAAAAATGTGTTTTGAAGGCCACAGACAGCAAAATGAGCCTAACCACTGCAGTAGTTTGAGCTGCAGCCTGTAGAAGTAGTAAAGCAGGGAGCGCCCATTCACAGCACTCTGTGATCTGAAGTACAATGAGGTAAGTCCTACTAGTATTGTTTTTTTAAATTCCTTTTATGCTTATCCAGTTTTGATTTCAGACATTTCACCTTTTATGTCTTCTCAAATTAAATCAAATCAAATTTTATTTGTATAGCGCCAAATCACAACAAAAGTCATCTCAGGACACTTTACAAAGTAAGGTCTAGACCTTACTGTTATCAATATTATTACATAGGGAAAACCCAACAAATCCCCCTTGAGCAAGCACTTGGCGACAGTGGGGAGGAAAAACTCCCTTTAACGGAAGAAACCTCCGACAGACCCCGGCTCTTGGTGGGCGGCCTTCTGCCTCGACCGGTTGGGGTGAGTGGATAGAGGAGAGACAAAAGAAGAAAAGCAACAAGACACAACAATCAAACACTGATCAGGTCGATGTGGCCGGTGACTGCTCGTCAGAGACATAGAGCTCCAGGGCCAGGGCAACCTGCAGAAAGGTACAGGGAGAGAGAGAGGACACACTACAGGAGAGAGGAGACACAAAGTTAGTGATGTGTAATGGTAGCATATAGAAGCATAGGGA
>NW_018128170.1:97638-113524 GCF_001952655.1 Monopterus albus | reverse complement strand
CTTTGTCAGCCTGGCTACAGTGCTGAAAAGAAACCTGGGGTTGTTCTTATTTTCCTCAATCAGTGATGAATAAAATGTGGTTCTGGCACTATGAAGGGCTTTCTTATATGTTATTAAACTATCTTTCCAGGCTATGAAAAACTCTTCTGACTTAGTGGAGCGCCACCTCCTTTCCATTTTTCGTGATGCCTGCTTTAGGGAGCGGAGCTGCGAGCTGTACCACGGGGCTAGCCTCCTCTGTTTCACTAAATTCTTTTTCAGAGGGACAATGGTATCAAGTGTATTACGCAGTGTATTCTATTCTGTCTTGGACTCCACCCTCATTTCTTAGTTAATTAATAGAGCAACAGGGAAAGAAATTCAATATGAGTGTGAATGTGAGTGAAAAGGACAAAGCTGCAGGATTATTTAACTACTGCAGAGGGCAGGACAAACAAATGCCTCATAGAACTGGACTTTACCTCTGAAATCATAATGACAATTTGAAACACTGCTCCAGAGGTGCATCATGCTAAGACGAACACAAATTAGCAACATTGACAGCTTTTATATATGAGCCGTTTTAAAGAAGTACAGTTCCAAAGCGACTAATTAATTACTACTAAATCCTCAAAAAAAAAAAAACCCTTAGTATTTTAAGGATGTGATTTAAAAACCATGATAGCAGATGCCAGAACACCACAGATAAGTGTCATAAAGTATTGTCTTTAGTGGGATGGAAGCAACTACTGCTAATAGGTATTAAACTGAAATATAACTCACCTCTTGGGAGGTTTTCAAAATTGATTTAGTTAACTAAATAAATACATAGCAAGTGTAGATGTTTCCATGGTGAAAAATTTGCACGAGGTAAGTTCTAGGATGAGTAGAGGTTACAACGTTAGACAGAACAACAAGAGCTAGAGAATAAACCAACTCACTATCAGATACCTTGTGGACTGTACAGTTGTGTTAAACCCCTCTCTACCGGCGGGATAAAAAAATGCTTACTGTTAATGCTGATTGAATCAAGTCTTACGACGCGTAGTTTGGGCCTCTTTCATCCTTTCTAACTTTTTATTTTTGTTTATCAGCCAACAGCCATCACACCCACATTTTAAACCATTTTATTTGCAAATTGTAAACTAGTCTAGATGTGCAGCACTGAACACTTACCAGCTGTTAGTGACATTTGTTAACTCAGGCAGAGGGCAGTTTGAATTGTGTGTCAGACTCTGTTGCACTTTGTATATGATTTATTGGGTTGGGGATGCCAGAGAGGACTAGAAGACGACCTGCAGGTAAGACTGCTTCACTAATTTCCTTGTGGCAAAATGGAATAACAGTGTCTGATTGGCTTCAGCCATGAGTTTCAAAACCAGTTGTTGTTGATGTGCCTTTAGGTGTATAAACTGTAATCAGATAAACTGCTTCACAGGTGTCGTTTGGATGTTTTTCCTGGTAATTTTGACTTTACACTTGACCTGCTTTTCCTCCAACACCTAACCTGTAAGATGTGTAGGGGCAGAGAAGCGCTGAAACCGTAGTTCTTCACCTGTAAGTTGCACATCAGTAGCTCCCAGTCTGTAGAAAATGCCACTTTTTGGGTGTTTTTTTTTTTTAAACCAGATTACATTCCAGATAGGCTTGTTTAAATGTTTTTATAATTAAATTTGGGTTTTTCTTATATAGAGTTTGTTTTTAATTCTTGAAGGAGTTTCTTGTGGTATTCAGTGCTACACACAATCTCTGACTGAATATATTTTTCCTACCCACCTTATTAGTTGTATCCTCAACCTCTTTAAATCTACAAATCATTTTTAATGCTTTAAATATAATACAAAGTTTTTATGTGCAAATATATGATACCAACCATAGAAAGTCACAATTTAAATATAAAATTGTCCTGTAGTCTCAGATTCTGGTTTTGTCACCCGACTGTAAACTGAACTCCCACACTGCTGCAGGGGAGGCCTTGCACTGGCATTCTCCCCTGCATTTCAGATGACCATGGGAGCTGATTGTGTAATTCATTTAGTTGGGCCGTGTGCCATGTTAAGCTGTGGGCTGGTTTAAATTCACTAGTTACTGAGATGAGACCAAACCAAGTCATTATATAATCATCTTAAACGTATAGTTAAATCTTAATGAACTTGTTAGCCTGTGCTTTATATTGCCTTGAGGTGTTTGTAGCCTAAAAAGCCCAAGTTTCTAATTAAACCCAGTAACTAAAGGTATCATTTAAAGCTTATCTCTTCTGCAGTGTAATGGGCTTCACAATGCTACAACAGAGTTTTTATTGGAATGGCAAATTATTAAACCAGAGCATAATCTCAGATCAACATAGATCATGAAGTAGCTGCAGATGACGAGCTGACCTTTTACAAATCTGAAAAGAAATCATTCAATAATAGCGTATGTGGTGAAGGCTAGGGCTAGGACAGGAAATGATTTCATCACTGATCAAATAAAAATGCTGTAATCAATATCTAGAGTTAAAAAGTGCTGACAGAACACCAGAAAAGTTCAACTGGAGCATAGTTTTTACTTCCACTCCTGCTGCAACCCATCATATAAGCACAGATTAGCTTTATTTTTAGGCATCTTTCAAGGATGAACTGCAGTTTATGGTTTTATGTTTTAGTGTGTCCAGAATTGAGCAACATTTACATGAAACCTTCTCGAGCAGCAGACCAATCTTAAGTGTCCGAGCTAAGAAGACCTCCTCACTTGCAGCAGCCAACCTCTCCAAGGCATTGAGTCATGGCAGTATGTGAACATACCTGGCCCAGGGTGTCTAAATCATTTTTCAGTATCTTGTGCTGAGAATCTGTTTATATTTAAGTTTGGTGGGCTTTTTAGTGTTTTGAATCCAGTAACACATTCTCTCTTTTCTTCCTGTTGGGCTCCTGCAGAAACTGGAGGAGGAAAAAGGAAAGAAAGAAAAGGAGCGACTGGAGCTGGAGAGGGAAAGGAAAGAGAGGGACAAAGAGCGGGAGCGTGAGAGGGAACGACGCGACCGCGAGAAAGAGAAGGAAAGGGAGAGAGAGAGGGACAAGGAGCGGGAAAGAGACCGTGATCGAGATCGTGAACGCGAGAGAGATCGTGAACGGGAGAGGACAAAAGAGCGAGAGAGGGAGCGGGAAAGGAGCCAAGACATTAATGAAGGCCGCAGCAGATCGAGGTCAGTGATGAGAAACCTGATTACCTGACAGTTTGACCAGTTCTGCCCTCGCCCTGAAGTTTGTGGGTTTTTGTTTCGATGCTAGAAATAGGCAGTTCAGTTAACTCTGATGTAATGACACCATGTACCATGCAAATGTCAGTGAAACGGTGACTAAATATGGCATTTTTTGCCACTTGTGTGTATATATATATATAACTTTTTTCAACTGTAATGTAATATTTAAACCACCCTAACACCAATAATGTGTCTTATGCAGAGAGACGACAAGGGAGGATAAAAAAAGAGACCGTGAAGAAGATGAGGAAGACATCTACGAACGGAGAAGACTAGAGAGGAGGCTTCGAGACAAAGAGGCAGCTTACCAAGAAGTATGTGTATTATCTCTCCTGTCATTTTTATTTTCATTGATTCAAAATAAGTTTAAATTGTTTCACATAAAAATGAATTTAATGGGCTGTTTGTGTCCGACTCAGTGTTGGTTGAATTTTTTTTTCCTGTGTTCTTAAAGCGTCTTAAAAACTGGGAGATCCGGGAGAGGAAGAAGGCTCGTGACTATAGCAAAGAAACAGAGAGGGAGGATGAGCGGCGTCGTGAAATGGTACACATAGATGCATACTACGCCAGATCCATGTGTTAGCAAGCGGTTTATGCCATTGGTTTTAGGCAGTTTAGAATGTCAGATATGGGAGGATGACTTTCTGGGTTTATGTAGATACAATAATTATTGCTGTGTTCAAATTCAGATGAAAGAAGCCAAAAGGCTGAAAGAATTCCTTGAAGATTACGACGATGACAGAGATGACCCTAAATACTACAGGTGAATGTCTTTATGCGCATTTAGAAGTATGAGGCACACTTTGGTTTGTGTTTGACACAAATTCAGTGTTTGTAATTCTCATATGCAGGGGGAGCGCTTTGCAGAAGCGACTTCGTGACCGTGAAAAGGAAATAGAATTGGATGAGCGAGACCGAAAGAGAGAGAAGGAGGAGCTGGAGGAGATCAGACAGAGGCTTCTGGCTGAGGGCCACCCTGACCCTGATGCTGAGCTGCAGAGGGTGAGTCCATCTGAGATTAGTGGTGGAATCAATGTGTGTGTGATTGTTTTGTTGAAATCCAGCTACATACAGTAAAGTTGGAGTTTGCATGTTTTCTGTCTTCCTTTTGGTGTTGAACCTGTAAGGATGCATCTGTTCAAATATTAATTGCTGATAGATATAAATTAAAGTGCAGAATGCAAAGTCATTGTTAACATGTCAAGTATATTTATATAGATGGAAGAAGAGGCAGCGCGCAGACAGCAGCCCCCTCTGAAGCTTGAACCCGAGGAGGATGTGAACCAGGAGAAGACTCACAAGGATCGGGAGAAGAGGGGCTCAGGAAGGCCCGTGGAGCCAACACCTCGAAGTCCCCAACAGCATTCAGATGAAGATGTGGAGGAAGGACAGGAGGATGACTACCACCATGGCGAGGACTCACAAGAAGCTAAGCCACAACTCAAACCCGTTATGCGACCAATCACTACTGCTCCCTCAGTGTCCTCGGCCAGCGGAAATGCGACTCCCAACACACCCGGTAATGAATCTCCCTGCGGCATCATCATTCCAGGCGAGAACACTCCTGAGGTCCAACCTCTAGAGGAGCACCGGCCCAAAATTGGTCTCAGTCTGAAGCTGGGTGAGTTCAGTAGCAAACCAAGGACACGGGGGGATCTGTTTCTGTAATGTGATTCTTTGTGTTGGGTTTAATTGGTGTTCTCCTGTTTTTCTGTTCCAGGTGCCACCAACAGTCCCAGCCAGCTCAGTGCAGGAAAGCGAAAGAAGCTGGTGACCGTAGACAGTGTTTTCAACAAATTTGATGACGAGGAGGCTGATGAGCAGCCTCGTAAAAGGAAACTGGTTCCACTGGACTATGGTGATGACGATAAGAGTCTGGGGCTGGATGGGGCAGAAATTTCAGGGGCCAAAGGCAGCATCAACTCAGAGGAGAAACGTAAGAACATAAAGAGCCTCATTGAGAAGATTCCCACTGCCAGGCCTGAGCTCTTCTCCTACCCTCTGGACTGGACCATGGTTGATTCGGTAAACAGCCTCTGGCAGTTTGGATTTGTGTTTTATTAAATGTACAGTAGTATCTGTTGGTTGTTCTAAAGGTCCAGACAGTGTAGAGTGGTGCTTTTAAAAATTCTGCCCTGTTGTTCTTTGTCTACATTAAACAATTTATAAGTGCTTATTTGCCGACATTCCATGATCAGCAGTTGAAAATGAAGTCACAGGTTGTTCTTTCTGTAGATTCTGATGGATCGCCGCATTAGACCATGGATCAATAAGAAGATTATTGAATATATCGGTGAAGAGGAGCCCACTCTAGTTGATTTTGTCTGTTCAAAGGTCAGTGATTGTTTCTGTTTTAGACTAAGCAGCTTGTCTTGAAGTTTGTGATGCTGGGCATTTTGCTTGAAGTAACAGTATTTTCTCCCCAGGTGATGGCACATAGTACACCTCAAGGTATTCTTGATGATGTCGCTATGGTAAGTTGAAACTGCCTTAAGTTGGTATTTGAACCTGATGTGACCACTTTCATCGCTATTTCTTGTCTGGGGACATTTGATTGCACTTAAAAGTCCCCAGGTGATATCAAATAAATAGTACATGCCAGAAAGTATAACCTCAAATATGCAGGTTTGATGTGTTGTCATATAATGTACGACAGTAAACTGAATATTGTTTTGGTTCATTTTTCACTATTTTATGACATTTCACAGACAAAACTTGGTTACAATCATGAAAATTACTATTAGATGGTGCTGTAACCCACATATATAATTGCATTATGTTCATGTAAGAAGACATTTTAGTTGCATATATTTACTGAACTGTTGGTTATATACCTTTTCTACCAAACCCCTTTGTGTTTAGGTCCTCGATGAAGAAGCAGAAGTCTTCATTGTGAAAATGTGGAGGCTGTTGATATATGAAACAGAAGCCAAAAAGATTGGACTGGTGAAGTAAAGACTGCTCTGACTTTCTCAGCTCTGCTACCTGCAGTTTTCTGGTCCAGCAGACCTGTAAACATATGCCCCTCCATTCCTCCAGCAAGGAGCTCCTGCCTTGTATGAGCGAGTGTTTGGGAGGGGAGGTCTGAGCTGTGAACAGAAATGTTTGCACAAACACACTGCATGATAAAATGTCAGTTGTATTCTTTTTCCTTTGTTGATGCTGTTGAGGCAAAAGACAAAGTTGCAAATCACCAATCTATATTCTGCTTTGACTTACAGTTGTCATGTTGACACTTCCGTTGTGTGAACTAATAAATATACATTTTTCTTTTTAAAGAAAATAGTGTCTTGCTTGATGTGTTATCTGTTTTCTTTCTTTTTATTTGGCTGTTTATAAATGCAGTAATGCTTGAGAAACTGTTATTTCTCTGTCCTCCTTTTAAATTCTCCAAAATACATAAAGCTTTGTCTTTCAAAATGACAATTTGTTTTTTTAGAACAATACTTGCTCTCCAAAGATCAAATGTCCAGATGTGGACTTCCAAACAGATGGGATGGATGTGGTCTCTCGTTTACAAATGATTTTCCTCCTATAAGTGCCCTATTTGGAATAACGGCGAGAGACATTCTGGACTATATGTATATAGTAAATGTACATTTTAAACATTTTATTTATTATACATATAAAGGAACTGATACGCTGGATTTACACACTTCATGACGCGAATATGTTCTATGTAATGCTTGGCCACACCGTCCTTTTGTCTTGTGTATTCCTGTCTTTATTACTTTTAGCTCAACTTTAAAGTGGAAAACTTCGTTTCTCTTCCACTGAGTTTCGCAGAAACGTGGCAGGTCGAGGGATGAACTTTGACCCGGAAGTACTTTTCAACGGCATCAAACCGGAGGATGCTCTGTTAGCCGCTGATCAAGTCGGGAAGTTGTAATATTATTTTGTCAGTTAAATCTTGAAGACACGATGCGGGTTGTCAGTTGTTTGGACGTGAAAGTTAACCTGTCAGAGTTCTGTATTTGTTAATTTTAAGAGCCGGATAATTGACGAAGCTAGTTAGCATAGATTTGCTAACGCTAGCGAGGCCAAAGGCTGCACTGTTTTCTGTGTAGTTAACGTGGATGTTTTGTTAGCTAAGTGAACCAAAAGAGAGACGTGACGTTTGTTTATACTAACGGCTGCCGTTCGGGGTTGTGCCATTTAACTTGACGAGCACAAGTAAAAAGTCTGTGTTAAAATTGTTAGTAGACGTTGGTTTTGATGGTTTCGCTTGGTGGTACATTAGCCGAAGAGAGAAGTGCAGTTATGGACGATTTTAGCTCGATCAGCCTGCTGTCTTTAGCGATGTTGGTGGGATGTTATGTGGCCGGGACAATACCTTTAGCTGTCAACTTTTCAGAGGTAAGTTTCTAGCATAAAACTTTGTACAACCGCATTCTGAAAGTTTGGACTATAGCTATCTTGTCACTTGTCAATACCCACATTTCCAAATGTCCAAAAAAGGTTGATCTTCTCCAGTTGCTTTAATCAGAACAAATGATTGCATCATAAACTCTGTTTGGTTATCAGATAATCAGCAAGGGTTAAAACAATGTGACTCAATAGACAAAAGCTTTATAAAAAATGTTTGGTCACCGTTTACACAGCAGACTATAACACCACCAACAACAACAAAAAAAAAACAAAGAAGAGGGGGAGGAAAGCGCCCAACAAAGCAAATCCAAGGACATAGTGGAGTTCAATTCAGAAATTGGTCCACTTGCACCCTTCAGTCCATTTGATTATGATACAAGTCAACAATCTTTAGATAACGTACAGTATATCAGTCACATGTTCAGAAATTTCACAGCTGTCGGTACAAATGAAGCTCCAAAGCATTACATGAAACACTGGCATCCTCAACCGCTCACTCGTCACATTTAGATCATTAAAAACACTAAACAGAGGATGATCTTCAAACTATGAATTATGATCTGTACTCTCTTTCTAGTTGTTTTTTCCAAATACCGTTTCCAGTGAATCAGGAGTCGGCCCAATAATAAAGCCTGCCTTTCTGATAAACTTACATATTTATGTGTCTGCAGGAGAAGCTGAAGCTGGTCACTGTGCTGGGAGCAGGGCTGCTTTGTGGGACTGCACTCGCTGTTATTATTCCTGAAGGGGTCCACGCACTTTATGAAGAAATCCTTGAAGGTAGAGTTCACCAAACCAGTGGTTTTTGAGTGTTAAAGAGTAACCAGAAATGTTCTCAAGTCCTTTAGATTTAGACAAGCCTGTCTGGCATTTTATTACATTGAAACCAGCTTAAATTGGAGAAAGTTTTCTTTTGTTTGTTACTAGAGTGGCAACTAAGTTTGATAAACGCTATGAGTTTATAAAATGCAACTTTGTGGCACAACCTCACCTACACATGCGTGACAAATGAAAGGAAAAACCTGATGGGAGTGGTCTCTTCTAGGATGACAGTGCAGGATGACTCCCTAACTGTGAGGAGGAAGCAGAACGTAGCACCAAACAGGAGAGTGGTGAGAGTAGGCAGCCAAAGAAAGAGAAGGGCATAGGGTAAAAACCCAAAGTAAATTGGCCTAGGACTAGTGAGAGGGCCATATTTACGTGTGAACTAATAAATATACATTTTTCTTTTTAAAGAAAATAGTGTCTTGCTTGATGTGTTATCTGTTTTCTTTCTTTTTATTTGGCTGTTTATAAATGCAGTAATGCTTGAGAAACTGTTATTTCTCTGTCCTCCTTTTAAATTCTCCAAAATACATAAAGCTTTGTCTTTCAAAATGACAATTTGTTTTTTTAGAACAATACTTGCTCTCCAAAGATCAAATGTCCAGATGTGGACTTCCAAACAGATGGGATGGATGTGGTCTCTCGTTTACAAATGATTTTCCTCCTATAAGTGCCCTATTTGGAATAACGGCGAGAGACATTCTGGACTATATGTATATAGTAAATGTACATTTTAAACATTTTATTTATTATACATATAAAGGAACTGATACGCTGGATTTACACACTTCATGACGCGAATATGTTCTATGTAATGCTTGGCCACACCGTCCTTTTGTCTTGTGTATTCCTGTCTTTATTACTTTTAGCTCAACTTTAAAGTGGAAAACTTCGTTTCTCTTCCACTGAGTTTCGCAGAAACGTGGCAGGTCGAGGGATGAACTTTGACCCGGAAGTACTTTTCAACGGCATCAAACCGGAGGATGCTCTGTTAGCCGCTGATCAAGTCGGGAAGTTGTAATATTATTTTGTCAGTTAAATCTTGAAGACACGATGCGGGTTGTCAGTTGTTTGGACGTGAAAGTTAACCTGTCAGAGTTCTGTATTTGTTAATTTTAAGAGCCGGATAATTGACGAAGCTAGTTAGCATAGATTTGCTAACGCTAGCGAGGCCAAAGGCTGCACTGTTTTCTGTGTAGTTAACGTGGATGTTTTGTTAGCTAAGTGAACCAAAAGAGAGACGTGACGTTTGTTTATACTAACGGCTGCCGTTCGGGGTTGTGCCATTTAACTTGACGAGCACAAGTAAAAAGTCTGTGTTAAAATTGTTAGTAGACGTTGGTTTTGATGGTTTCGCTTGGTGGTACATTAGCCGAAGAGAGAAGTGCAGTTATGGACGATTTTAGCTCGATCAGCCTGCTGTCTTTAGCGATGTTGGTGGGATGTTATGTGGCCGGGACAATACCTTTAGCTGTCAACTTTTCAGAGGTAAGTTTCTAGCATAAAACTTTGTACAACCGCATTCTGAAAGTTTGGACTATAGCTATCTTGTCACTTGTCAATACCCACATTTCCAAATGTCCAAAAAAGGTTGATCTTCTCCAGTTGCTTTAATCAGAACAAATGATTGCATCATAAACTCTGTTTGGTTATCAGATAATCAGCAAGGGTTAAAACAATGTGACTCAATAGACAAAAGCTTTATAAAAAATGTTTGGTCACCGTTTACACAGCAGACTATAACACCAACAACAACAACAAAAAAAAACAAAGAAGAGGGGGAGGAAAGCGCCCAACAAAGCAAATCCAAGGACATAGTGGAGTTCAATTCAGAAATTGGTCCACTTGCACCCTTCAGTCCATTTGATTATGATACAAGTCAACAATCTTTAGATAACGTACAGTATATCAGTCACATGTTCAGAAATTTCACAGCTGTCGGTACAAATGAAGCTCCAAAGCATTACATGAAACACTGGCATCCTCAACCGCTCACTCGTCACATTTAGATCATTAAAAACACTAAACAGAGGATGATCTTCAAACTATGAATTATGATCTGTACTCTCTTTCTAGTTGTTTTTTCCAAATACCGTTTCCAGTGAATCAGGAGTCGGCCCAATAATAAAGCCTGCCTTTCTGATAAACTTACATATTTATGTGTCTGCAGGAGAAGCTGAAGCTGGTCACTGTGCTGGGAGCAGGGCTGCTTTGTGGGACTGCACTCGCTGTTATTATTCCTGAAGGGGTCCACGCACTTTATGAAGAAATCCTTGAAGGTAGAGTTCACCAAACCAGTGGTTTTTGAGTGTTAAAGAGTAACCAGAAATGTTCTCAAGTCCTTTAGATTTAGACAAGCCTGTCTGGCATTTTATTACATTGAAACCAGCTTAAATTGGAGAAAGTTTTCTTTTGTTTGTTACTAGAGTGGCAACTAAGTTTGATAAACGCTATGAGTTTATAAAATGCAACTTTGTGGCACAACCTCACCTACACATGCGTGACAAATGAAAGGAAAAACCTGATGGGAGTGGTCTCTTCTAGGATGACAGTGCAGGATGACTCCCTAACTGTGAGGAGGAAGCAGAACGTAGCACCAAACAGGAGAGTGGTGAGAGTAGGCAGCCAAAGAAAGAGAAGGGCATAGGGTAAAAACCCAAAGTAAATTGGCCTAGGACTAGTGAGAGGGCCATATTTACACAGTTAATTCAGATCTGGTAGATGCTCTTGAAGCATTGCAAGGGACAGTTGAGAAGATGCTAGAAAAAATGGGAGATGTAATTTATGACTACAGAGTGCCAAGTTTTGGAGTTTACACAAGTAGAAATAAAGCAGCAGTATAGATGGTAAAGTCAAGGTAGTAGCAGCGGATTGATAGGCTTGTTTGAGAACAAAGACAACTTAGAAAGCAGTGGAGAAAAGCAACAAAGTGAGAGAGGGGGCATGAATATGTTGCAAAATGACCTGAAATCTACATTGGCAAATCTAAGGAGAGCTGAAGGGCTTAGAAAAGCTAGACGGAAAAAGTAACGCGCTAGGGCAGGTTTTTATAGGGATCCATATAAGTTCACCAAGGCACTTTTTAATGAGGAGGAAAGTGGCACCTTGAAAGTAGAGAGCGAGAGGCTTACATAGAAAAGATACATGCAGATAAAGATAGGGACAGGAAGCTAGGTCTGCCCCCCCCCCACAGGGGTAGGAGAACAGCCTACAAACACCAAAGCACCAACAGTGAGAGAAGTGGAAATGGTAGTTGGGTGAGCAAGAGCAGGATCAGCTCCTGGGCCTAATGGCGCGCCCTATAAGCTATACAAGTACGCTCCAGACGTGTTGAGGTTTTTGTGGAGGCTTATAAGAGTAGCATGGAAGAACCAGCTCATTTCTCAGTCATTGAGAAGAGCAGGAGGGATTTTTTTTTATCCCTAAGGACACAGACTCAGTTGAAGTTGGGGTATATTTGCCTTTTGAATGTAGAAGGCAAGATTTTCTTCACTGTAGTGTAAAGAATAGGTACATTGACACTTCAGTGCAGAAAGCTGGAATAGCAGGTTTTTCTGGACTCTTGGAGGGTGCAAGCATGGCATGAAGTTCAAGTCAGAAAAAGGCAACGGAGGTTGTTATTAGGGCTTCTAGATGGGTTGCAGGAGGAGTGGGGCTTCTGTCAGGGCAATAGTTACCACCCATAAGAGCATACATGGATGACATGACAACTACCGTCACCACAGCACCATGTACCAGAAGGCTATCGGACAAACTGAATCCTACTTAAAGCGGGCTAGAATGAAGGTGACGCCAGAGAAAGAAGAAGAAGCTTTATTTTATTGTCATTGTGACACATACAAGAAAACTTGTTTGGAGCCGAGGGCCCCGGCATGTATACGCGCCGCAATCACAGGCGACTTGGGGGAAAAATACATCAGGTTTTCTCAAATCAATAATTTATTTTAAACAAGTGCCAGCAAAGTACACATGCCAAAACAAAATCACTAAACAAACTAAATGGTTAACTTCGCATAACTTAAGAAAACTCAACTCAAAATAACTCAACACAACTTACAGGCACGTGCACACTGCTACACTTAGACTGCCACACCCCCAGCTGCTCCACCTCAGCTGATTAAATAGCTCCTGGTATCAATCAACCCTATGACATCCTTGGTGACATCAGAGAGCGTACAGAATGAGGAAGTGATTAACCACCTCCTCCTTTATCCTATATCCACCTAGTAAATACAATCAAACATTTAACACACAGGTTAAAGCATTAAGAAACATACATGACTTATCTTAGGGACACGTGGAGTGCTCTCACCCACTTTGTCACAAGCTCCCAGTGATAAATAGCAGACTGAGGGCTTGAGACAGCAGGCATTTGATGGGATTAAGATCATAGAGGTGTCAGGCCTCTAAGACGAACTCAAACTGTGGTGTTTTGCCATGTTTGTTATGTCCACTGACAATGTATGATGTGCCATTTTCTAAGGTAGGAAAGCTAGAGAGAACGTCTAACATACATTAGGAAGTGGCTGGGAGCAAAAATACAGAAACACCTGTGACTATAATGTAATCCAGTACAACACCACCTTCAACCAGTGTACGTAAACACAGATGTTAAGGTGGAAGTGTTGCCCTGAATTGCATACAGTCGTACAGGTGTTCCTATTAAAGTGGCTGGTCAGGGCTTTAAATAGATATTGTTTAGTACTTCAGAATTTACCGACCGACGTTGCTGGATAAATGTTTCTGGTAAAAACAGAAGCTGGGGCGTGTGTCTTAAAGGGGAGGGGGAAGGAAAACGGCGTGCTCTGCTGTGTTGTTTGTTAGTGCTACGTTCTGCCGCAGTGGAGAACAGCGACTCTCTACCAGAGAGAGCCAGCATGAAACAAAACACCGAACAGCCACAGGTGTGTAGACGTAGGTTGTTTTTTTTTGCCCCACCACAGTGACTGAAGTTCTGTGAAGTGCTATGATAATGCCAGAGTTCAGAGTTCAGCTGTGACTCACACAGTTCTCCACACTTGTCTTTCAAAGCTCGTTGTCAAGTCATTAAAATGTACTGAAATGATGCCTTTTGCTGAAGGTTAGCTAACATGACAGACAGCCTGTGTATGTGTGTGCTTTATGATGTCGGTGTGCTAAGCTGTTTTCCATTTAACAGTGCTGTTGCCTGTGTCTGTTCCCTCCTGACCTGTGTGTGCAGGCAGACACCACAGCCACGGTCAGGCTGGAGCTGTGGAAGCCTCCGAGGTGAAGAGTGATACCGAGGCAGCTCTTGGCGCCAGCGGGAAACATGAACACAGTCACGAAGAGCTCCACGCCTGCATCGGAGTGTCTCTGGTCCTGGGCTTCGTCTTTATGCTGCTCGTGGACCAGATAGGCAGTTCTCATGTGCACAACACTGAAGGTCAGTGATTAGATTTTGGTGGTGAAAGGTCAGTGACCACACATCTGTTCCATTCCCATGGATATTAGTTAGACTTTTTACTTAATTATGTTTTTATTATTGTATTTATATAGAGAATATCTTGCCTGTTTTATTCTTAATCGCCGAGTGCCTTGTTTTCTATCCCTCTGCTGCTGTAGCTCTTATATTACCTTATGAATTTGACTGGTTGGCAGAGACATACTGTACAACTGCAAAGCAGTAATTCTGCTTGGAGTAGTTACTGTTCCACAGACTATTTATCAAGTCCCCCAACTTGATACTACACATTTCTCAGGCTGTACTTGGTGTAGAGATGTCGTTGTGTTCTCACTTTCATCTACTTTTGTGCTTTGTGTGGTTTAGATCCAGAGTCTGCCAGGGTCAGCTCCTCTAAAATCACCACCACCCTGGGCCTCGTGGTCCACGCTGCTGGTAGGTTCACCGATTCTGATGATGGTCCTATGTAACATGTTTATTTAAAGTCCATTTGTCTAAATCACAAATTGTTTCTTTTTATCAGATTTATTTCAGTTCACGCTGTTTGGATTTCTTACTGTGTACTTGATTCTTTTCTACCTCTAGTTAAGCTCGCTCCTTTTGAATTGAGCCTGAGAACTGGTGTTTTTAAATTAAAACCTATATTAGTGTGTCCAAGCAGTAATAGTCGCTCTTTATTTACAGTACTCATCAGTTTGTTATTGATGTACTAATGTCAGAGTATTATTGTAATCTCATGAACCCTCTCTTGCCCCCAGCCGATGGAGTGGCACTAGGAGCTGCCGCCTCCACCTCTCAGACCAGCGTTCAGCTCATTGTCTTTGTAGCCATCATGCTGCACAAGGTAATAGCGGTTCTAATGGATTTCAGTAAGTCAGTGTTTGTCACCTTCCTCGGCTGAAACCAGTAACACTGGATGCCAAAGACTTTGCTTCTTGAATGCTTCTGGGTGTATCTTACACATTTTTGGCTGCTGATGAAGTGTAATGCTCCATTGACAATTCGCTTCCAGCCTTCACACTTTTATCTGGTGTAGTGATGAACATGGTGGAAGGTTTCATCAGGACTTTGCCACAATGGAAAAAACAGCATCAGGGAAACTGGAATCCACCGCTGCGGCTGAATATTGATGAACACGGCAACAACACGCACCAGACACAGAGTGCAAACTACAGCTTTGTTGAACGTATTATAAAGATTACAGGCAATAAAAGTTAATGTCATGTTTCCTACATGATGCAGTCTGAAATGATCAGTGTTCATTTTGAATGGGGTTGTCTTTTTTCCAGGAAACAAACCTTTTTAAAAATGTGTTGTCTAGTCTAATTAATTAATCAATTTGATGTGTGGCAATAATACCAAACACACATTTGTTCCAGCATCACATTTGTAAGACTTAGATGCTTGTCATCGTCTTATTTGATGCTTTTAACTATATATTTTTGAATTTTAGACGGTGTGACAATAAAGCCATTTTAAAATTGATGATTAATCAAGAAAACAATCTTCAAATTCAGGGATAATTGAAATGGCAACTAGTTGCAGCACAATGTAAATGTGAAATTATATGAACTGTTGTCTGCAGGCCCCAGCAGCGTTCGGCCTGGTCTCTTTCCTGATGCATGCTGGTCTTGAGAGGAACCGCATCCGCAAACATCTCCTGGTCTTCGCTCTGGCAGCACCTCTCCTCTCCATGCTCACGTTTTTAGGCCTCAGTCAGGTAACTACTGTGGTGTTGGTCCGCTGTGAAACACCAGTGGTGATTAGCCTTTTTGCAGAGCAGATATATCTGTGACCAGTTACTCTCTCCTTGAGACAGGAAGGGCTTCTTGTTATACAGTCATGTGAAAAAAGTAGGACACCCTTTGAAAGCATGTGTATTTTGTAACATGTTTTAATATATGGTTATTTAATCTCAATTTTAACAATACAGAGAGATTAAAGTAATACAACTAAACAAGTAAAACTGAAGAAAAGTCTTTTCAAGATCTTCTGTAAATGTAATTCTACAAAAATGCCTATTCCAACTGAGGAAAAAGTTAGCACACCCT
>NW_018128170.1:90953-96321 GCF_001952655.1 Monopterus albus | reverse complement strand
TCTTTTTCCTCAGTTAGAATAGGCATTTTTGTAGAATTACATTTACAGAAGATCTTGAAAAGACTTTTCTTCAGTTTTAATCATTTAGTTGTATTACTTTAATCTCTCTGTATTGTTAAAATTGAGATTAAATAACCATATATTAAAACATGTTACAAAATACACATGCTTTCAAAGGGTGTCCTACTTTTTTCACATGACTGTATGTCTTGGACCTTTGTTTACTTTGAAAGAGCCAAGCCAGTTGTTTTTCAAAGCCTTGTATTTGAATGTTTTCTGGAAAAACCAGTATGGCTGGTAAAACTTTTGATTGTCTACAAGAGACGATTACTAGACATGTTGTAGATAAGAAACAGTATTTTACTCCCCATAAAAATCCAGTTGAGATGAAAGGCACGTTTCATCAGCAGCTGAGAAAAGAGACGGGACAACATCTTCTGCCATTTTCCGTGACAGTGTCTTTACTTGTCCCCCCCCCCAGAGCAGTAAAGAGGCCCTGTCGAACATCAACGCCACTGGTGTCGCCATGCTCTTCTCCGCCGGCACCTTCCTCTACGTGGCCACCGTCCACGTCCTCCCTGAGGTCGGTGGCGGCCACAGCCACACTCCTGCAGGAGGCAACGGAGGGAAAGGACTGAGTAAGGTGGAGGTGGGAGCTCTGGTGCTGGGCACCCTCATTCCTCTGGTGCTGTCTGTCGGTCACCAGCACTAGACTGACGGCTCAGGACCGGTTTAAGACAGGTGTACAGGGAACCAGTGACTTGAACCATTGTGGGTTAATTAATGTCTTATTGCTTGTTGTCTGCTGATGGACGTCGTGGACCAGACCGGTGCTCATTGCAGGGACATCTTGTGACTCAAAACTGAGGCTGAAACAGTGAATGAATGATGTCAGGGAAATCAGAGGTGCTGCAGTGATGACCGACCTGCTGACACTGACGACCAGACTGATACTGTATGTGCCCATTTATGCCGCCAGATGTGTGGATCTTTTCCTAAGAGAAGATGGTTGACCCTTTAGCTCAGTTTACTTAGGTCAGTGTGGGGGTTTCAGTGTTGCATTATTGTGCTTGTCCAAAGTCAAGAGACCAACCCTGACTTCATTACAGTGATGTTTTACTAGGTGACACTTGCACGGTGAGATTTAGTCTCCGTTAAGTTCACGATCTCATCCAGGTTGAGTTGAAGTGATTTTCAAGTGCCATATTAACAAGTTTGAAACCGATTCATGAAGAGACAACACCATGTTAACAGTTTGCAGAAGACTTTCCTTACTAATCTTGTAGTCACTGCTAAGTCTGAAGCAGGAGGAGAGAACAGTCAGCCCCGTGCACCTCACAGTCTTTACTTTGGTTCATCACTCTGTCTCAGTGTCTGATGGACACTGACACCCGTAAAACCATATATACCGCTCATGGTCTGGTCAGTTAAAAACCTGAGCCCTGCATGAGGGTAATAGACGACCAACCGCCGCTTTTATCTGCTGGGTTTCTGGGATTTTGTTTCTGTTCTGTTTTACCTGGAGAGTAGTTATAAATAGTTCGCAGGAAGACGCTTAACAGAATCGTCTTAAGTGATTGTGTAGAGTGTTACTTAGCATAGCGACGGTTATTTTATCAGCTTTAAATTAATGAATGATTTGCCTTATAGAGGACATGAACTGGATAAAGAAATGATCACTAGCTCAGGCAGATGCACCCGTTACAGATCAGGTGAGGAGAATGTCGAACAGTTTTCTCCTCCTCAGTTAATAATACCTGAGCAATAATCACAAATGCGGAGCTGGGATGAAGTCGCTTCTTGCTCAGGAGTGCAGCTGAGTCTGAAATGGTTACAGAGGGTTTGCCTTTCTCTTTAAATGTGATTCACCTATCAAGATGTGTGGGTTAGAAGCTCCTGAACACGGCCCTGCCTCTGATATCTCTGCCCCAGTTTGAGTTAAACGGTAAACTGGTCGATACATTAAGATCATAGGTGGTTTGCTTTTCTGTCAGGACACGTGGATATTGTGAGTGTTTCTGTCACCGTGCCTGCTCCCAGCAGGGCTCATGTGTATGTAAATGTATTTGTGTATACTGTACAGAGTAACTCCTTCCTCCCACAATCATCATGGGCTCCTGTGGGAGGTGGAACTGCTTTCTCACAAACATGTTGAACATTTTTAGTATGACTGTTCTTTGCAGTTTGGACACGAGAGGCTACAGACTGACGAGTCTCTGTGTTATGTATAAACGCAACCATTTTACACCCAACCTGTCAGTTAATTCCATCTGGGTTGAAACAAAGCTACCGTGATGTTTTAGCTTCCTTCTGAATATTGTCTCCTTGCTGAGATTTGGGATTTACAAGTTTTCTATCCTTATGAAAATTTTCTAATGACGTAATTATTTTTATCTGTTAATCAGACCACAAGTTTCTCATTTGGCCTAAAAATTGTAAGCTGTAAAAGGTGCCAGTCACGGGTTTCCAGAGTCCAAGGTGCCGCCTGACTTTGTCCAAAAAACTGTCAAAAACCCAAATATATCTAGTTCACTAACAGAGAAAACCAGAACATATTCATATGTGAGAATCCTTTATTTTGCTTGAGATATGACTTTAAGGATTAACTGAAAATGGTTGCAGATATATTTCCTGTCACAAAAAAAGCATTTATTTGGGAATATGTCTGCCTTTAAAGCCCCTAAAAACCTGGTTTATTTAAGTCATTTTCTCCAGGATTAAATATTCACATCTAAACCAACTGGACAAACATCTTTAGCTGTTGAATGAAATTCTGAAACCTCTGCTGTCAAATAACCAGAGCTGTTGTAACTTTGGCAGAAAATGTGCTCAAGGAGAACACATTCATTCATAAACAAGGTCTTCAGAGCCTTGAAGCTCCATCACGTTGGTAACATTACTGCTTTTTGGGAAGAGGATGAAGGGAAAGCAGTTAAAAGTTGAAAACATGAACTGTGGTGGGGTCTAAAGGTTGAGCTGCTGTGAGACCTGAGGAGTCTGGGTGATGAATCAAGCACGTGTCTTCTGAAGTTTCTCTCGTTGGGATAAAATTCTCTTCTTGTGCTGCTGTTCCGCCGTCAGAAGAGAAAAACTCTGGAAGACACGCTGTTGATTTGTTAAACTCAGGCTGCTGAAGCTTCATAAAAGCAGTGACTGAACTTTTGAGTTTTTCCATTTTTCCCCATCTGTCACATTAGAGCGGCATTAGGAAGGGAGGTCGGACAGGATGAATGCTAAGTGCAAACGGCTCCTGGGCTGCTGTTTGAAGAGAAGCTGGAAAAATGCAAACCTGTCATTTAAGTCAAATAAACCATTTTAAAATTCATTGGTTTATCTGAAAATGCATTGTCATGAGCTGTACACAAGACTGTTTTCCTTAGCTCATGTTAATGGAGATACAAGGTTTTCACCTGCCATCAGTAAAGCTCAGCGGGTTCGAGTATGTTCACTAAGGCCAGTTAAAGGTTATTAATATACATAAAGCTTCATTCTCACATCCTGAACAGTCAGAATGCCGAACTCTGATTGGCTGAAACCTCCATCTACCATCACATATGTATACAAACTGAGTAAAGAAACCCTTTAAGGTGTGTGTGTGTGTGTGTGTGTGTGTGCTCCCTCCCTCACGGAGAAACAACACTGCACACTGGGGCAGTTTGAAGGCTTTAGTTAGAATTAGGAGAATTTTAGGACCAGGTTGATATTTGTACTATCTTCAGTAGAGGTGGTTGTGTTTTTATTTCTATTTTCTTTCATTCCAGATAAATAGATCCTTTATTGATCCTGAGAGAAATTCCGGTATGAGTTCCAGAATGAGTTCACCTTATTTCTGTATTTTTGATTGTAAAAATCTTTCATAAACATTGTTTTATGACTGAATTAAAGTTTTTTTTTTTAAACTGGTGAAAATGAGGACATGCTTCAGTGTATATGAATGATTAAGCATGTTTACTGTTTAAAAACGTGTATCTCTTGTTGTAGTTTCCCCAGATTTCAACAGGTGGAACTGAGCCTGAGCTTCATCACTTAAATTCTTTTGAATGCTACTTTATTGAAACTTTCATTTTGTATTCATCCAGGTAAGAATGTATTGATTGTTGTTACTTTTGGGCACATTTTTAACAAATTGTGGGGCTTTTCTCTTAAATGAAATGTTTAAAGATCCTGTTGTGGATGCTTTTCTTCCATGACAGGATGTTTTACCTCTGGGGAAAAAAACAGTGCAGGCTCCTGCATTTATCTGTTGAGGCTGTCTGTCTTTATAATCTGCTGTTCATTCACTCTGACACTCTGTAAATTAACCTGATATGAGTCTAAAGCTGCATGTTCACTGCTTTGACGCTCCAGCCTCTTTACCAGAGTGTTGTGGAGCTGCTCCTGTGCCACAGCTGTTCTTTATTGCACAGCTGGTGGAGCGATGGATGGATGGACCGTACACTCCAAGAGCTGCATACTGCTGCTTGATGCAAGTAGAGTAATCTGAATAACAGCTTTTACTGACTGGAATGTATTGACCGGCTTCAGATTTAGCAGCTCATTCCAAAAGCCTCCCTCCTCCCAGTATCCCTCCTCTTCCTCCCTCACTCACCCTATCTGCCATCCCTGTTTTCATCTCTGCTGTGCAGTCAGTCTCCAGTTGATGTGTATTGGCAGCTGCATCATTCCACCCTGCTGAGTTATTGGGATTTGTTTGCTACTATTTCTGCTTTGTCCCTGTAGCTGTACATGCACATCTGTGTGTGTGTGTGTGTGTGTGTGTGTTATCAGCTGTTATTGGACTAACTGCTATTGACTCTTTGTTGTTGTTTTTTTGTTTTTTATGGTTCCACGTCCCAGGGCGAGGGAAACCAGAGATGTTCTCGTCTTCGTCCAGAAACACTCTGTTCTCGCCCTGGTTGTCCATGGAGCAGTCGGACTCTGAGGCGTTGGACATCAGCACCAAAGTGCAGCTGCATGGCATGCTGTGGAAGAGGCCCTTCGGACGGCCGTCGGCCAAGTGGTCCCGCAGGTGAGGGTGAGGCGTGACTCACCTGTTGTCAGTGGTTTGTAGCTTTTAACCTCCTGATACTGCAGACCGTACTTCTTATTATTGACTGGGAAAACGTCCTGTCTGCGGCATAAGAAATCTTGTCAAAACTTGCTTCAAAAACTAGAGGTTAGGTTTATATGAAACCTGCTTTTTTCTATAGTTTTCCAAAAGGTTACTTTTTGTTTTCTACTAGTACGAACAAAATTGCTCATTTCCCTTCCAAGGTGTGTCACGGTCTAAGGCACCAGTTAAAACTGCAGCAGGACATTCAGTAAAAAGCAGCTGAATTATATGGGTCACTTATTTATGAATGGAAAAATTTAGAAATTTCAAGCAGGA
>NW_018128170.1:87454-90883 GCF_001952655.1 Monopterus albus | reverse complement strand
GTCACCTGCTCATCAGTTCTGTACCGAGGACATCAGCAGACGTTGGTTCCTTTCAGCCCCACAGGACTGACTCACTGCTGCTTTATTGTCTTCCTCGGTGCAAAGATTCTTCATCATCAAAGACGGCTTCTTGCTCTACTATGCAGAGAGCGAGAAGAAAAACTTTGAGACCAACAGGTACTTCAACATCCACCCGAAGGTGAGCCACTTCTCTGACCCCTCGTTTAGAAAGCGAAGAACACGACAGCTGAAGCTTTTCACACATTTTTGATTTGACATGAACATCTTGTTGTCTTTTTGCTGCTATATAAACAAAAGGTGTGTACCCGAGTTAATAAAGACAGGGTGATGTGTTTCTGTCTCAGGGAGTCATCCCCTTGGGAGGATGTGTGGTGTCAGCTAACGAGGACATGGGGATGCCCTTTGCCATCGTGATCAACCTGGAAGATTTCACTGTAAGAACACATTTACTAGAGTTCTCCAGCTCCATTTAGTTTGCCTTACTGAGGGTAAAAGAGCAGAGTCACCGCTGACAGCTAACAGAGCCTCTGTCTTCCTACATTGTACATCTGTAGCTGTAATGGTGTTGAGAAATCAGTCTAATGCTGCAACAAACAGGATGCAGTGGAGTGAATGAACCTGCACAGCCGAGATGCATCGGGTTTTCTTTTGTCAGCAGCTTAATTGTTTCACAGCCTGAGCACATGATGGATGAGATGCTGATGTAACATCCTGTTTTGTGTCCATCCTGCAGGGCACCATAGTCCTGGCTGCTGAGTCTGAGGAGGAGCAGGTGCAGTGGTTGGAGATGCTCCAGGAGTCAGGGAAAGTGTGAGTCATGCTCATTTTCAGTGAATTACACCAAGTTAAGTGCACAGCTTTAATGTGATTGTAGCATCGTTCTTGTTTGTTCAGAGTTAAACAGTTGGAGTGTTGCCAACAGGGAACCAGAGTTTACGACATACACAGATAAATTCAATTCACTGCATTATTTATTCAGATGATGCAAAGAAGGTTTGGCAGTGTTGTCTGTCAGCTACAGGTTTTATAATAATGGGAAGCAGTTTTTACACTCACTGTGATTTAATTTACTAATCACCACTGAGCAGTGTTGTTAAAACGCCTGTGCTCGACCCGCAGCACGTGGAAGAACGCCCTCCTGGGGAAGGCCATAATCGAGAGCCTGGAGGCCCAAGGGCTGCAGCTGACCAAGGAGAAGCAGGTGTATCTGGGTAAACATGGGGAAGGTCACATGACAAAATACTAAGCTTTTCAAATGTTTAACAAGCAAAGTCAGGTGATGTGTGGCTTTTTTTTCCCCTCCAGATAAACTGATGGAAGAGACAGAAGAGCTGAGTCATCAGCGAGCACAGAAGGAGGTGAGACTCGTCCACATCACAGCAAGGGATGGTTCAGAAGAAAAAGATTTGAACTTGTATTAAATTATTATTATTGATTATGGATGCAGAAATGTCTAACCTAAAGTCAGCACACACACCTCAGATTTCATTCTCAGCTTCTTGTTACTTTTATCATTTTAGTGATAATTTAATAACCGACCAACCAACCATTCTAGTTTTATCTCAAAATAATGTATAAAAATAATTTCCTTTCCTGAGAACGCTTCTTTCAAAATTCAACTCAAATGTCTTAAATGTATGTCACAATTTTAAGGGTTTGTGTTGCAAGAATTAAAATGACAGGGGCTTGTCAGTTGGAGGGGGGTGGTGGGGCAGCCACGGCCCCCCCGGCCCCCCCTCGCAGAGAGCAGCCCAAGGTGAAATTTTTTTTATTTTTTTTTATAAGTCTTGTTTTGTTCTTCCACGTGCTGCGGGTTGAGCACAGGCTGTTTTAACAAAACTGCTCAGTGGTGATTAGTAAATTAAACCATAGTGAGGTGTAAAAACTGCTTTCAACACCCAATGAAATTTGGTTTCTAATGACATAAACCTGAAAAGCAGCTAATCTTCATATTTGAGAAGCTGAGGATGCTTGAAAATAGTTTGGTAGAAAAATGACTCCCAAATTAGCACCAAAATAACTGCTCAGTAATTTTTGGTCAAACAATTAGATGATGGATTTGTTGTTTCAGTTTTACTCGTACATTGTTGCTGAGTGTTTCTAGGTATTTAAATAAATATCACACTGTCCTTGTAAAGCACTTAAATTCTTCATTCAGTTATGTTGCTCTGCAGTGAAACTGAGCACGTTTCTTCACTTCACCAAAATGTGTGTGTGTGTGTGTCGAACTGAGCACGTTTCTTCACTTCACCAAAGTGTGTGTGTCGGTCTGTGTGTAGGAGCTGGAGCGTCTAAACCAGGTCCTGGAGGAGGAGAAAACGAAGTTTGAGGAGGTGCTGCTGGAGTTGAAGGCAGAGCAGGAGCAGATCAAAGTGTAAAGAAAAAACAACCAACTATTATTTTGTTCATTTTTTACCAGTACTGATGCTGCTGAATAAACCAGTAAAGAAATGTTTTGCGTTGTGTGTTGACGACAGAGACCTGGACGGCACAGCTCAGTCCCTGAAAGGTGTTGAGAGTGAAAAAGAAGAGCTGAGCAACTTGACAGTCAGGCTGCAGAAATCCATTGAGGTACGAAGAACAATGTACAGCCAAATAAAAGCCATGCGTCACTTCCCCACACCCCACGTTGGGTGTGCAGAGCGGTGGCACAGAGTCATCGCACAATAAATTGGACACTGAATAAATTTACTATGTTGGGAATTTACAGCTCTGTGGGGAAAAGCACTGGATTCTGACTTTATAATTAGAAGGAAGGGCAACAGTTTGACATTTTGGTAAATGTGCTTATTTGCTTTCTTGCTGAGGGATAATGACACAGAAGTATTTTACACTTTGGTTTTTGTTAATATTAAGCAAACAAGATATAAAGTGCTATTTAACTTAACGGGCTGGTAGGTAGATCCAACGGTTTCCCTAGCAACGCTAACCTGCTGCTGGCTGTAGCTTCTTACATAACAGGATTGGTATTGAACTTCTTATTTGACTGTCAACAAGAAATTGAATAACAGCAACATATGACTTTTAAATATCTGAATATTAATATTAACATCTGTGGCTAAGCAGAAACTTTTATTTTCCTTTATTGTCTTAATCATAAATGCTTTTCCATTTTCACATGTTCTTTTAGCTGCATAGCCAGTAAGTGGACCTTGAGTTAAGATTTGAAACCCACTTCCTGTTGATGTAATTAATTATGAAATATTACTGCATTGTACATAAATTTTTGAAGCTCAAATCCTGTCAGACTGAGATTCAGCAGAGTCTAACTCAGTCTTTTCCTGCAGGAGCTTTCTCAGGAGAAACGGCGAACCCTGGAGCTGCTGGGTGTGAAGGAGCGGGTGGAGGAGAGCTGCAGGAAGGGCAAAGACGGCGAGGAGCTTGGAGACGTCGACCCGCTGCAGGACC
>NW_018128170.1:79044-87411 GCF_001952655.1 Monopterus albus | reverse complement strand
TGGGAAGTGAGTCAGACATGTTTTACATTGTCTCAAGCCTCAGAAATCCAGGTTTGATGATTTGTGTTTCTGCACTGTGCAATTTGCTTCTAGACCACTGGGTTTTTAAAAACCTTTGAAGAATTATTGAAACACACAAATGTTTGTTGTCACATTAGAAACAGTGATTAACCTCTACAAAGAAAAAAGAGACCCAAGGTAAAATAGGTTGACAGTAGAGCTTCAGCCTTTGATTTTGTTGTGGCATCCAAAGGGTCAAAACCTTCCCACAGAGCCGCTACACTAATGGCACAGAGGATGTAAGTAAGACCTGTGGAAAAGTGTATTGATCCCTTAACAACCCGCCCATCGATCAGCACCAGTAAGTGTGGTATTACAGGCAGCCACTATTGACTGTGTAGCATTAATGTTCTGTTACAAATGCTGAAACACACGACCCATAATGCTGTGTTTCCATGAGTCACTCTTTAGTTATACTGGGGCGGCTGTGGCTTAGGAGACAGAGCGGATCGTCTCCTAACCGGAAGGCGACCCACAGCAGAACTCTGGAATAAAGTTCTGTGCTTCTAATTGTAGTCTTGAAATGTCCCGTAGAGCTCAGTGAGCACAGTGAGACAGCAGTCTGTGTAGAGGAGCAATGTGCACAGCGGCTTTTTATGTTGGATACGTGTAGTTCTTCCTGTTTGACTGTGTGTCTTTGGTTCAGTCTCAGGGACAACGAGCAGCGGGCCCAAATGCTGCAGCGGGAGAGGGAGTACTACTCGTCCCAGGCCCAGACGCTGCAGCAGTCGCTCTCCCAGCTTGCTGTGGACAAGCAGCAGACCGAATCCGAGCTCAAGGTGACGCACTGTGACCCGGCAAGAAAACCCCGCTCAGGTTCACCACACTCATCAGCTGCCAGGGTTGTATTGTCAACAACCGTTTCAGAAGGACACTTTTACATGTATGAAATGTTAAGTGAAGATTACGCAGGACTCCCAGACTGAAAACACATGTATCAAACTGAGATGAGGTAACCTTCCATGTCGAGGTCCTCAACCTCACTGAAATAGATTTAAGAAGTTTGGTATGTCGACCGGAGCTCCACTTTTCAGTTGGTACCATATTTAATACCATTAGTATTCAACATTTTTGTCCATTTTACTTAAAGTAAAATGTGCTTTCTAAGTTAAATTCCCCTTTAAGGCCGAGTTGGTAACTGCAGTGTCTCTTCACTGTTCAGCTCTGCAGTGATTTAAATGAATGAAACCCTCAGGAGTTCTGAGCAGACACCAAGCAAACTGTGGTGAAATGTTTTCATTATTTGGATGATTCATATTTAATCTGTTCTCCTCCCCGTTAGGTTCCATTTGTAAACGGTTGCTTCCCAACATGAAAATCTAAATGCTGTTTATTCTGTACATTTAAATTCAACCTTGTCCTGTTAAAATCTGTTTATGGATGTACTGTGTCCACAACAAACATTTTGTGTGTTTCTTTCCTGTGTGTCTCAGGCGGAGATCGAGTCTCGGATGGAGCTGGAGAAGAGGCTGAAGCAGGCTGAGGAAGCTCTGCAGGACCTGGAGAAAGGCCTGGACTCACTGGAACGAACCACAGAGAGAGATGAGGAGATGAAAGGGGACGTGACCCAGCTGAAGAGTGAGTGCGTTCACTGAGATCCACTGTTTTTGTACTGGTCGGTCAGGTCTGTGCTGCAGGGTCAGTTACTGCACCGGAAGCTGTAAAACCCAGAGGCTGGAGGGGTCAGTGTAGAAAAATAAGTTTACCAGAGGACAGCGCAGACCTGGAACATGTCTGGGTTGTGTTTCTGACTGCCAGGGTACCGTGTGACAGGACAGATGTGGTGGTGCTAAACACACAGCAACTGCTCTGATGTCTCTTATACCTGAATGAGTGGAGTCCGTATTATCTGTATTAACCCACAGATAAATGGAAAGTTTAGTTTGATTCTGTCTAATTTATTCACTAGACATTTGCCTCAAATTATTACTGGTGTAACAATTATTTTTATTATCTGTGAATCTGCATATTAATTAGAAGTGTCACTTCTATTATTCTGATGAGACGTAGTCGTCCTGTTTTATTGCCTGGTAGAAAACTGCTGTTAATCTGTTTATCTGACTCTTGATGAAAAATGTTTTTTGTTCCACCAACATCCTGTTCACGTCTGCGTTTACCCAGGGTTCTTTGAGGAGTGTATCTGTGCAGCAGAGATGGAGGCCAAGCTTCCAGCGATAATGAAGAACGCTGTGTATCTTCACAAAGCTGCTGTGCGCAGGATCAAGAGCTGCAGAGTCCAGAGGAGAGCCTCCAGACGCCACTGGTGTAAGTGTGCACATCACACACAGACCGGTAAAACTCAGAATCCATGCATGTTCCCAGGGTCTACAGCAAAACATGTTTCTAAACTTTATTCTTCGAGTGTTGCCTATTTCTGGGCAGTTTGTGCGGCTTCACGATGCACTGTGATTACTGTAGATGAACTCAGCTTCTCAACTAAGAACAAGACTGAGACTGTGTTCATGCTTTTACATTACTGAGTTATTTTATCTAGACTTCACTTTAAATTTAATCCATTGTATTGTTTCTTACCGTTAATGTAAATAATTATCTTTTTATTGTGATATTAGCAGTAGTAGTAGTATTTATCATGGCAGCAGTGCTATTAGAAGTAGTAGTAGGAGTTTTTGATGCAGTAATACTAGCAGCATTAGTAGATGAGGTGGTTGTGGTTCTTGTAGTACAGCGGAGGTAGACAGGAGGCGGTGGTAGTGGTACCAGTACTAGCAGTAGTGATTTCTGTTTTATTTGAAAGTTACAACTGATGATTATTTACATTAATCATTAAGTTTACAAAAATGCCAGAAAGTAGTAAAAAAAAAAAAGTCCATGAGTTTCCTGAGCCCCAGTTTGTCGCCCCTCAGGCCACAACACTGACATAATCACAGAGCAATGCACAGATAAGAAGCTAGAACCATTTATTCATTTATTACTGAATGAGGTCATCATGAACTGTTTTCCACATCTCATTGTCTCTCTCCACAGTGAAACACTCCAAGTCCTGTGCTGCAGCCAGCACCGAGGGCGGCCGTGTGGAGGAGCCGAGGGAGACGGCGCGGCAACAGACTTCAAACAGCGGCGTCAAACAGAGTGCGGACAAGATCACGGCTCACAAGTGTATTCCAAACGAGCCAGAGGACTGAGAGGAGAGAGAGCGAGGTAACACGGGAGAAACGTTCCTCACCTTTACCCACCATTGAAATACTGTAGACGAACGTGCGCAGGCTGGATGGCATCGCGGGCTGCAAAGCACAGTTAGTACAAAGTTTGAGCACAATCAAAGTTTTACAGACTGTTGGGAAGATGCTTTGTTATGGCTTGTTCGACTGCTCAAGAAGATGTACTTCTGTATGTACGGGTTTAGAACAGGTGATGTTTTCATGCTTGAGCTGCTCCACATAGTTCTCAAAAATACTGGGCCACAAGCAGGAGAGTTGGCGACTACACCTGGCTCTGTCTGGCAGCATCAACATCGTGACAGAGACTGACTAACAGAGCTGGAAACCCTGAAACTAGCAGGAACCTCCACAGCAGCAACTTGACTGTACGCTCAGCTGAGACCGCCTCTCTGAGTATTGTTGTCATGCAACTGAATTGTATGTATTGAATGCTCCCTTATGCAAGTATTAAAATCCTTCTGTAAAGAACATGGGCCGTTTGTTTATGGTAGAATAACCACTGATCATCATAAACCTAATGTACAGTATGTAACAGCACTTTGTTCCCAAATGTGTCTTGTGATACATGATGCGTGTCCTCAGCTGCTACTACTGCAATATCCCTGTCCGTACTAGCCCATTCAGTACTTCTACCTCATTTCAAGTACTTCTGACAGTACTACTATGTTGTAATACAATGAAAATGTCTAAGGTTAATAATAAACTGGTTTTCAGCACGTTTTTGTTTTTAAGATTTTGTTTTTATAGATTTTTCAGCAAATTTGGTTTTTGAATTGTTTTTTTTTCAATTTTCCAGATTTTGTTCAGCCCATTTTTGTTCTTTATTATTCTGATTTCTTCCATATGTTTGTTTTTTTTTTACCACTGAATAGGGTGTTTGTTGGTTGTGGGGTGGAGGGGGGGGGGGAGTTGTATAAAGCCTGTAGTTACTGTAGGGAGAGTTGTGTGATGTCTGAAACAGTGATGACAATCAGCAGTTGGGGCTGAACACTGTGGGTGTAGAGTTAAGAAGAAGTCTCTTCTCAATCCTGGCAGCTTGATGTTACATTAGCCCAAAATAACATACATGCGTGTACACAAGCTCTTGTCTTGTACCTAAGATCTGAACGAATGTGACCTTGTTTCACTCTGTATTTGGCCCACAGGACTTCTCAAGTAAGAGTCTGAAGCGAACCAGGAAGTTGGTTTATAGATGGCATGGAGGTGAGCGTTGCCCTGCCTCTCTACAGAACACACATTTAGTGCCTTCACCTTCAAAATAAGAACAGGTGGATGTATGTGCTGTCTGTGTTTTCATTCCCTGTAAATGAGGGCTATGAACCCAGGGGTCTGTTCGTTCCTTAGCTCAGACTGAAGTCTGTATACTAAACATCAGACCAGGGGTTCTGCTCTTTCTGGCTTTATCTCCCTGAGGTTGGCAAATGTCCAGACTGTTATTGAGAAAGATGCACAGTATTTAGGTAATGGTTTGAAAGAAGTTACTTTTAGATTAGGGTGAAGATTTGGTTAACTGTAGGGAATCTAGATGTAAAAGTGGATCCAGGAACACATTTGTTGTCCAGTGACAACTTAATTTTCTTTGCATGGCTCAAAAATGAGCAATTTGTACACTGACAGGACAAATGATAAACCCGCTAAACTGCCATTGATGCCCTAGGGCTCTCTGTGCATTGCAGCTGCCATCTAGTGGTTGGAAGATGACATTGCATCTATGACTGCCATAATAACAGAACTAAACCAAACTAACTGAACTTATTAATGATATTTTTTATGTTTCTTTTGCTTTTATTGTGGCACCTACATGGGCCAGACAGCAGCCCATTAAATCAGTGAAAATTTAACATTTAACATTGTGAGTGGTGCAAATAAAAGGGATAAAGCACAGATGTCAAACAGCTGAAGCACATTCAAATCAATTTAGATGTTGGTCTTACATTCCACAGCTAACAAGACACAATTTCTCTATTGTTGTTACCAATCAAACAACATACATCACTTCAGAGGCTGAGGAGAAAGGGAACATTTCTGATATTTACAAGTACCTTTTTTTCCAAAAGGTGGTGACAGTTGGACCTTTAAACAACAGCGATTACAGGGAATAACACTATGAACTATCAGCTTTGCTTGTTTGTGTAGTTGTTAAACTATTGAAAAGATGGAGATGGAGCACAATTTTAAACTCAAAGAAGAGACCAAACGCATCAAAGCACAGCAGGAACGAGAGTACCAAAAGTTTCTAGATCAACTGAAGCACAAGAAAAAGGAGGTACTTTTGAATTAGTGCATGTGAAAGAACCATTTTTTGTTAATGCTCACATACTTTATCAGCATATCTGTGCATGTCCATTTTGCCTTGTGTCACTGTCATTGATTATAGCTGAAATGCACCTTCTTTAGGTGACACTGTCTGTTGATAAGCTGCCCGGAAATCAGTGTAAAGAATCCATGAAGCAGAGTATGATTCCAAGAAATGAAGATCAGAGAGGTACGCGGTTTGATCAGTATCTGACTTGGGCAGAGTTTCTGATTTGATTTTGTTCCCTCCACTTCTCTGTTTTAGGAACAAACATTTTTGGCAGATCAGAAGAAGTGTCTGGACACCTGGCTAAATAAAATCATCACTGACAACAAGAGGAAGATAACAGAAACAGAGAGAGAGTGTCTTAACAAGAAGCAGAAGCTAACCAGAGGTATAGCATTCCTGATCATAGTAATAACCTCTAGGTCTAGTTCTTATCCCTGGTGTAGAAAGAGGTTACACACTGTTGACATTTTTTCTTTTATTAACTCTGGTTAGAGCATGAAGGTTCGAAATGGGACATGGAGGAGAAAAATCATTATGAGAGACACCAGTTGCTGAAGCAGCAGCTGAAAGATCAGTACTTCCTCCAGAGGCATCAGCTTCTCAAGAAACATGAGACGGTAGGTCAGTGGATCGCACTTCTCCTTGCCACAATAAGTACTTTGTGTACCATTCTACACACATTTAACTTTTGATAGTAAGTAAATCATGTCAATATCAACTCTTGAATCACAGGAACTCGTTGTCATTGGATTTTCCAGGTCCAGCTAAATTTGACATGCAACATTTAGCCCCTCTGTTTTCTGTGCGTGAACACATGCAGCGCTACAATCAGAGAATGATTGAGATCCTGAAAGCACGACAGCAGCAGGAAAAGAACCGGCTGCCTAAGATCCAGCGTGGCGAAGCCGAGACCCGCATGGCCATGTTCAAGAAGAGCCTCCGCATCGACTCAGTGGGCAGCTCTGCAGAGGAGAGAGAGAGGATCAAACAGGTAGAAGGTTTTCTCAGCCCACATGAAGCATGAAGTTAATCAGTAACTCACTCTCTGCTTCTCTCTAGTTTTCACTGCAGGAGGAGAAGCGGCAGAAGGGTGAGAGGCTGCAACAGCAGCAGAAACACGAGACCCAGATGAGAGAGATGAATGGCCAGTGTGAAAGTAACATCAGAGAGCTCCAACTACTCCAGGTGACTCACCTTTGACATCACTTTTCCACTCTGCATGTTACTGTTATGCTGTACTTGTTGGCACAGTCTGTAATTTCCCTACTGCAGTTTCTGAAAAAGTCTCCAAGACAGGACAAAGAATAGAAGGGATTCAAAAGTCCTAATGTGCTTCACAACTCGGTTACCTAGTGTCTTCTCCTATACAGTGTTTTGATTTGTTTGTTTTGCCTTCTGTCAGTCTGCTTCGTGACAGAAAGCACACATTTTTTTTCCAGAAAAAAAAAACACATCTTTCTCCAACCAAACCTCTTTTTGCTAGAGGCTGAAAATATGGTGCAAATGTGGCTGAAGGGTTTTGATAAGTCCATGAAACTCTTCAGATGTAATTTTTTTGCATCAAAACTCACTCTATATATTTAAACCTTTAAATAAATTTTGGTACTAACCTAACTTTCACAGGCTTTGATGTTAGTCAAAGTTGGTGATTATAACACATTTAAAGATTTACTGACTGTTCTCTGTCCTTTTTTCTCTGTGCTCATTCACCTGTTTGTCATATAGCTGCCAAAGGCTGTCTTTATTTATTTTTACTTTTATTTTTTAATCAGCACCCATGGTAAGAAGGATGTGCTTATTGTTTTGTATCTTGTTTAAAATGGGGATGAGGCTAAGTTATCAGAATGCATCATTTCTTTTTAAAGATTATTTAGGAATAAAGTTTTAACATTCAAGGGAAGGCTAACTGTTATTCACAGTGTTTTTTTTTTTCTGTTGTGATTTTACTGTAAAATCCGTCACACTGGATGCAAACTGACAAAACCAAAGCAGAATACTGTGATGTTCTTTGACAGATGTTAGATGGGATTTAAATCTAAATTAAAAGTATGTATTAAGTGTGTAATTGTTACACCATGCTTGTTAACCAAAGTGCAATAATACAGGTATGTCTTTGCTTATAGAGGGATTTCTTTTTCTAAAATGTTGCTTTCCTTTGCACTGAAGTGTGAAAATGTGAGTTTTACTGAGAACAAAACTTTTCAAAAGAAACATTGCTTAAAAATGATTTCATCTTCATACTTTTTAGTACTTGGAAAGCAACATTTTAAGGATCCCATTTTTCACCTGGATCTTATTTTGGAACATAACTCTTCATATTTTCAAAAGAGTGCCTTAACCTGTAGTTTGCAGCCTGTAGAGTTACACTGAATCAGGTACAGCTTCATTTCTCTCACACTGTCTGATAAGTATTTGACTTTGTCACGTTTAATGGTTCCATCTGTTTTCTCCTCTGCCTCAGTTTCCTTAACATTGTTTGTATAAAGGGAATGTGAGTGCGAATGAAACTGTATCAGAAGGAAGCACTGTTCTAACTCAATAAATACAGATTTTCTACTTACAGGATGGTTTGTCATGTGGTTATGAAGACTTTAACATGATGTGATGACAACTAGGCGCTTTAAAAAAGAAAGTTTTAACTCCTAATCTGGGCAAGATTATCAGTCAATTTAAAGTTTCAGTGATCCAATTCCATGACCACAAGATTTGGACAGAAGAGGCAGGCACAGCATCTGTTCTACCAGATGCTACGACAACAACAACAACAACAACAACAACGAAAAGCAAAGAGAAGTACAGGGAAGGATCACCTGTACATTACAG
>NW_018128170.1:76464-78842 GCF_001952655.1 Monopterus albus | reverse complement strand
GTTGACAATATAGACTTTCACAGGCAATTTGTGAAATCATTCAAGAAATATTAAAACTTAAGTCATTATTTTGAAATGTATTTCATCATTCTTATTTAATGGAGTTTTTAGGTGTTTTTTTTATTGTGATTATGGACATTGTTATTTCAAAGTGATATTTTTCGAAAGTCTGTTTTTATTTTATGGCCCGTTACTACGGTAGCCTAGATGGGACATTATGTTCACGCTGCTGTCTATGACTCTGTAATAGACGTGTTCTTGAACACAGTAAGTCTGGAACAATTCAAAGCAGAAACTGTACATATAGAGTAGATGGTCTGGTAGGAATTAGCCTAAATCTGCATATTAATGAGGGGACTAATTTCACAAAACCTCCAAGTTAACCTAACACATTCAAATGATTACCAAATAGATACCATTATGCCAAAAAGTAGGTGTGTTGGTAGGAAAATAATACAGATAGAATGCGGCAAACTGCAGTACAACTGAGTTAGCAGTAGGAATTCTATTGACACCGATCAGACATTGTGACCACTGACAGGTGAAGTGAATCACGCTGATGAGCTCGTTACATCCACCTGTCAGTGGGCGGAGCTTATCAGTATATATGGCAGCAAGACAACAGACTGTACAGAACGACGGAGGACGAAGTGGGGACGGACGTCCGCGGCTCACTGGCCATGAGGTTAATCTGTTGTAGAGCTTTTAGATTTTAATGTGCAGCCTTCTGTGTGTATGTAGATGCTTCGCTGTTACTCTGAGGTAAAGTAGTTGAATCTGTCTAATTTCGAGTTCATAGGCCACTTTTATCGAGCGTTAGCGAGAATTTAATGTTGGCGTGTAACGTTAGCAAAGCTCTGCTAGCAAGAAGTTTTTGGAGCTGAAGACAAACCGGGCGTGTGTCCTCTAATTAGCTCCGTGTGTGGTTAGCCTTCAGGTACGCTAGGGTTTAGCATTAGCATTTTCATTTTAACGAGATTAACTGTTAAAACTTGCTTTTGCCACGACTTGGCGGTAACTAGTCCCCTGTCCCCTGTTAGCTCTCTAGTCTGACTGCCAGCGTCATGGGAACGGTGTTGTATATGGAACATATCTGGACTAGATTAGCGTTAGCGGCCTCTTGTTTTAAACACCCAACCAGTTCACTGTCTAGAGGACACTGGTCTTTGACATAGTTTCCATGTTGTAGTGGACAAACCTTTTTAGTTAAGTGAGTTTTTCTGCGTCATCTGTGTGAGATGGAGCCTCCGTTTAGATTGAAGTCCAGACAAACATCAGCTGCCAGTCATTTAATGAACGACCTGAAAAGACTTGTTTTGTTTAAATTAAGACCAGATTCAAAATATCAGCAGGTTTTATTGACAGCGGACGTAATGCCAGGATTTATCAGTAAGTGACGTTAAAGAATGGTGTCCTGTTAACAATGGAGAGACTTTAATGTCTAAAGCTCCTTGAGTGTCCAGAAATGAAGACTAGCTGGAGGTGACTTGTATAAAGTTGTATGTAGTGGAGTCTTGTAATGGTTTTAGTTTTTATTTTGAGGTTAACAACCGAGGGAGACAACATGTTAAGTTAATTCACTGCTCAGCGCCTATAAGGGTTGTAGAAAATACTAAACAGACAGATGTGCTCTTTAAATTAGGCTGTTTCTTTGTATATTTTTATTACATCTATATTTGACATGCTTGTCTTTTTCTACTCCTGTTGTTCAAAACGGCAGTGGCCGGAGGATCCTGTCTGTTGGCTACACAAACAAGATGCCCCACATCGACAATGGGGAAACGCATGCTTCACATTTTCCCTCTTCAAGAACAAAATGACACTACACCTCATGTCTGAGCTGTGGATGGGTAAGTTCACCAGAACAATAAAAACAATGGTGTAATTTCATACATGGCTTTGTACCAAATCTTGTCAATCTTCAGAGATGTTCTAGGCAGGTGGCTTATTGTTGTATGAAGGATGTCTTTGTTCTTCATGAATGAAGGTAGAGAAAGTTGGGTGACACTAATCTCACATGAGGTGGATTCACTAGTTTGTGGTGCTTTTAATGACCATTACAGGCTTTCTCATCATGTTTGTGTTTGACTAAAAGTAAAACCTACAGAGCTAATGTATTCCTGTAGCATTGTATTGACTGTAACGGTACTTTGTTACCCATGTTACTTTTATTTAGGCATTATGTACAACAGTAGGACTAACCATACTGTTTGCACTTTCATTTCCCTACTATTGTGTCATGAAAGGCAAGTAACTATAAAACAATCTCTTTGAATAGTGCACCTGAGTAAGTCAACTCAGAAGTTGGGAGGCACACAGCCCAGTGAACAGGACCTGAAGCTTTGTGGGCTCACACTATAAGCCTCCAGACAATTCAG
>NW_018128170.1:2804-75298 GCF_001952655.1 Monopterus albus | reverse complement strand
TCTTCTTTAAGCAAAAGTTGAATGATTTTACTAATGTATGACCTCAGAATATCTTTTCATATCATATCCAATGATTACCAGTTATTTATAAACACTTCAGCATAACAAATCTGATGGATGATGGTATGAATGTCTAGAAAGAATGATTTGGAAGCCATAAGGACAGAACTTAAAAGCAGTGTTGACCTCATAAAGCAAATGTCAATCATATTTCACTTTATCCTATCATAAGTTGTATTAAATAAGCTTCTCTTATTTGGACTATGCGTTAGCTTATTCATGTAGGCATTGTAAAAATTCTGGATGTTAAAAACTTGTTACCAACTTAGAATAAGTTAACAAAAGTAAAAAGGTCTCTCAGATTTATCTTTCCAGCCACTGCTCTATGATCGGTTCAAAGATATTTTTTTTTTCCTCTCCCCGTCTTATTTAGGCAGTTTTCAGAGAAACAAAGGTGTCCAGTTATTCCCATGAAAAAATCTAAGTCTGACAAGCCTTCAGATTTATAACAACTGCAGAAGAAGTCTTACCGTCATCAGCTCCCCTGCACGTCATGTTCCGGGGTCAGCAGCTCTGGACACTTCATCCATTCATGATACCTGAAGAGTGTAAACAAACAGATGGATAAAGAGACAGGGACTGCAGGTTTAACTTAATCATGTCTTCACATGTCCTAAGTTAATTCTTCACCTTGTGCCAGCCTGGACAAAAAGCTTTCAAATGCTCCATGACAAATGAGACTGATACAATCAAAAGCTACTAAATGGAACTTGTGATGACATTGATAGTAAAGAAACGACATTCAAACACTCATCGCTAAAGATATCAGCAGAGGAAAGTAAAAGAAAAAAGTGACAGTCTTCATGTAACAACACTGATCAGGTTATCATTACCTGGGCACGTCCTTTATTGGAACCAGGTTGCAGGGGCAGCAGTCTTAAGCAAAGACGTCCCTCTCTCCAGACAGCTCCTCCTAGGCCAGCTGAGACATTTTAACAGTTAAAATTCTCCCTACCTTTACCAGCTACAGCATCAAAATGATTAACACAATAATGCACCAGAAAGTATACTGCTCAAAAAAAGTAAAGGGAACACAAGACATTCAACTATGTTGTGTTCCCTGTATTTTTTTTGAGCAGTGTATAATTACATCAACATGAAATGCATTCTATTATTAATCTGCACAGTGACTCATTTTACTTTTGGTCGTTTAGGTATAAAACCACTAATATTTAGTATGAATAAAGAGGGGTTTCACATAAATACTGTACAGCAATAAATGTAGTTTATATCTAAGGAATCAGAACCCAGCGATGGGTCCGTCCCATTATTCTTAGTCAACATAGGATAGTACTGAATGTTAAGAGCAGTTTACTTTTCCTGACACAGAAAATACTATTTAAAAATTGTTTGTTCTGAAAGAATGGATCAGATGCTTACCATAGCGCGTCATCTCCTCTGCTGAGGAGGGGTCCGTCGGGAACACATGGACATCTCCCACCATGCACTGCTCCTCTTCTATACTGGGATTGCGGCTTCACTTTGTCCTATCATAATTTGGATTAAACAAGCTTCTGTTATTTGGACAAAGTTAAAATCTTGTTACTCTAACTTAGAATAAGTTAAAATTTCTCAGGTTTATCTTTCCAGCCACTGATAGGTTCAGAGAAACAAAGGTGTCCAGTTATTCCCATGAAAAAATCTAAGTCTGACAAGCCTTCAGATTTATAACAACTGCAGAAGAAGTCTTACCGTCATCAGCTCCCCTGCACGTCATGTTCCGGGGTCAGCAGCTCTGGACACTTCATCCATTCATGATACCTGAAGAGTGTAAACAAACAGATGGATAAAGAGACAGGGACTGCAGGTTTAACTTAATCATGTCTTCACATGTCCTAAGTTAATTCTTCACCTTGTGCCAGCCTGGACAAAAAGCTTTCAAATGCTCCATGACAAATGAGACTGATACAATCAAAAGCTACTAAATGGAACTTGTGATGACATTGATAGTAAAGAAACGACATTCAAACACTCATCGCTAAAGATATCAGCAGAGGAAAGTAAAAGAAAAAAGTGACAGTCTTCATGTAACAACACTGATCAGGTTATCATTACCTGGGCACGTCCTTTATCTAGGAGATCATTGGTGACTTTCACCAATGCAGTTTCTGGACTCTAAATCCTCAAACAAATCATTCTTGTGCAAGTGGTCACATAACAGCTTTTTCAGGGATTTTGGAAATAGATTGGTCTATAATTAGCTAAGACACCTGGGTCAAGAGTAGGCTTTTTGAGTAGAGGTTTAATTACTGCAAGCGTAAAAGCCTGTGGAACATAACCTGTTAATAGAGAGAGGTTAATCAGAAGCTGTGGGAGTGGTCCGACCAATTTTTTTCTCTAATAGTTGTGATTTTATTTGTAAAGAAGCTCATGAAGTCATTGCTGCTGAGATCTAAGGGAATGTTAAGCTCAACAGCACTGTGGCTCTTTGTCAGCCTGGCTACAGTGCTGAAAAGAAACCTGGGGTTGTTCTTATTTTCCTCAATCAGTGATGAATAAAATGCGGTTCTGGCACTATGAAGGGCTTTCTTATATGTTATTAAACTATCTTTCCAGGCTATGAAAAACTCTTCTGACTTAGTGGAGTGCCACCTCCTTTCCATTTTTCGTGATGCCTGCTTTAGGGAGCGGAGCTGCGAGCTGTACCATGGGGCTAGCCTTCTCTGTTTCACTGCCTTCCTTTTCAGAGGGGCAATGGTATAAGTGTATTACGCAGGAAGGCTGCAGTACTATCAACAAGATTATCGATTTGTGTGGGAGTAAAGTTAAGGTGGCCTCCTTCCACTGTGTTGGCAAACGGCACTGAAGTAGATAAAGATGGAATTATTTCCTTAAACTTGGTAACAGCATTGCCAGATAGACATCTGCTGTAGTGGAATTGTTTCCCACATAGAGTATAATCCGTTAATGGAAATTCAAAAGTTATTAGAAAATGGTCAGACAGAAGAGGGTTTTGAGGAAAAACTATTAAGTGTTCAGTTTCGATGCCATATGTCAGAACAAGATCAAGAGTGTGAATAAAACAGTGAGTGGGTTTATTTACAGTTTGAGAAAAGTCAACTGAGTCTAATAATGAACAGAATGCATTGTCGAGGCTGTCATTGTCGGCATCTACATGGATATTAAAGTCGCCTACTATGATTATTTTATCTGTACTAAGCACTAAATCAGACAGAAAGTCTGAGAATTCACTTAAAAACTCTGAATAAGGAGCAGGTGGACGGTATACAATAACAAACAGAACAGGCTTTTGAGTTTTCCAGTCTGGGTGTGAGAGACCCAGGGTGAGACTTTCAAATGAGTTATAACTACACTGAACAAAATTATAAATGCAACACTTTTGTGTTTGCCCCCATTTTTTATACGCTGAACTCAATGATCTACAACTTGTTCTATGTACACAAAAGGCCTATTTCTCTCACATACTGTTCACAAATCTGTCTAAATCTGTTAGTGAGCACTTCTCCTTTGCCAAGATAATCCATCCACCTCACAGGTGTACCTTAGGCTGGCCACAATAATAGGCCACTCTAAAATGTGCAGTTTTACTGTATTGGGGGTCCAAAAACCAGTCAGTATCTGGTGTGACCACCATTTGCCTCACACAGTGCAGCACATCTCCTTGGCATAGAGTTGATCAGGTTGTTGATTGTGGCCTGTGGAATGTTGGTCCACTCCACTTCATTGGCTGTGGAAAATTGCTGGATATTGGCAGGAACTGGAACACGCTGTCGTACAATCCAGAGCATCCCAAACATATTCAATGGGTAACATGTCCGGTGAGCTGGCCATGCAAGAACTGGGATGTTCTCAGCTTCCAGGAATTGTGTACAGATCCTTGCAACATGAGGTGATGGTCGTGGATGAATGGCACAACAATGGGCCTCAGGATCTCGTCACAGTATCTCTGTGCATTCAAAATGCCATCAATAAAATGCACCTGTGTTCGTTGTCCATACCATAACCCCACCGCCACCATGGGCCACTCGATTCACAACATTGACATCAGCAAACCACTCGTCCACACGTCATACATGCTGTCTGCCATCTGCCCTATACAGTGAAAACCGGGATTCATCCGTGAAGTGAACACCTCTCCAAAGTGCCAGATGGCATCAAATGTGAGCATTTGCCCAGTCAAGACCCCAATGAGCATGCAGATGAGCTTCTCTGAGACGGTTTCTGACAGTTGGTGCAGAAATTCTTTGGTGATGCAAACAGATTGTTGCAGGTGGCTGGACTCAGATGATCTTGGAGGTGAAGATGCTGGAGGTGGAGGTCCTGGGCTGGTGTGGTTACACGTGGTCTGCGGTTGTGAGGCTGGTTGGATGTACTGCCAAATTCTCTGACACACCTTTGGAGACGGCTTATGGTAGAGAAATGAACATTCAATTCATGGGCAACCGCTCTGGTGGACATTCATGCAGTCAGCATGCCAATTGCATGCTCCCTCAAAACTTGCGACATCTGTGGCATTGTGCTGTAATAAAACTGCACATTTTAGAGTGGCCTTTTAATTTTTAACAATTTTAGTGACCTCCGACTGGCGAAGTCGGGAGTCATTAGCGCCGACGTGAATAACAACCTTACTGTATTTACGCTTATCCTTAGTCAGCAGCTTCAAATAGGATTCAATGTCGCCCGCTCTGGCCCCAGGAAAACATTTGACTATGGATACGCCACTTACCAGAGTTGTCTTCTTATTGGGGGTGTCGCTAAATGGGAAAAATCGATTTGAAACGTGAACAGGCAGGTGATGCTCCGTGGACATTCGTTTCGAGCTACGACTCTTGCGAACTGTCACCCAGCCACCTGTCTGAGATCCCGGCTGCTCGGGAAGCTGTGGGGGGCGGCTAGCTTGGGCTAAGCTACGTCTAGGAGGCTAAGCGCCGGATACGTGGGTATAGCTAGCTGGGCTGTTCTCCATGGCGCAGGAGTCTCGCCCCCAATTCTGCTAGCATCTGGCATTTGTTACAAGTACTATTATCACTAAAGGAGGCAGAACAATAACTGAACATGCCACAGTCCGAGCAAGAGAAAGGAGCAGAGGAAAAGGGAGAAGCCATTGCTCTCAACTAAGCTACTAGCTTAGCTAGCTTCTAAACTAGCCGACCTAAAGTAGCAAGTTAAATTTGGTAGTTAGCAAGAACTTCTGTAACACAGGCGTTTAAATGGTGCAGCCGTGTGTCATCACTCAAAAATTTTCAGATAGACCTAGAAAATAGTGAACTTAATCCCTAAACAATCTGAAAGCAAACACAGCGCAGGCACAGAAAGCAGGAAGCGAGTACGGTTACCGCAGGAACAGGAAACAGTAATCTGTCAAAGGTTCCGCCAAAAAAAGACCGCGTTGAAATATCCGCCGTGCACACTGACAAAGTAAAAATCACATGAAATTACAAACATACTTTTCATCTAGACACGCTTTTATTAGCAGATGGAAATCGCCTCAAGGCGTTTTACAAAGGATGAACCCATTTGTTATCACTTTTATTCTATTATTTCAGACTCTGTGTGTATGTAGATGCACATGTGTCTGTGGATCTGTTCATGTTTGGTTGCTTAAATGGCTCTGCCCAATCCGTGCCACAGCTTCACCGGCTCCCGTGGAGTGTTGACCATGTCCATTCAGAGCTGCAGCTGAGGGCTTCTGGCGTACATGAAGGGGCCTGACACCAGCACACCCAGTAGGACTGGAAGCTCTGGGAGAAAACTATATGAATATCACTGTGTCAGTGTTTTGGGTCTTATCTGCAGCAAAATAAGGGGGGCACACCGCCCCCCTTGAAGGTCAAGCTAATTTTATTTAATATATAGTGCCAGATCACAACACGGATAAAGGCATGATGAAGAAAGCGGTGAAAGTTTACTCACTTTAAGCCCACCCATTCTTTTTACTCTATGTGCAATAAAACTTACATGAGGAAAGTCAGGGTAATTAATCAAAACATCATGACTCCATGGCTAAGTGACACCAGCATGGTGGCAACACAGAGAAAGATACCTCAGGAGAATTAATTTTAAGTAACCGGGGGAACTAGAAGAGAAAGGAAGCCCACATTTCAGGTTAAGGTAAAAGGGAACTTTACTGTGTACTGAACAACATGCCTTGATGTTAATAAAGCTGTGTTTGGACCGTGTATATGTCATGTCATTTGTTCAGGTGAAAGGCTTTAGGCTCTCATCTGGGACAAGCTATCAGAGAAAAGAGTTGTAACTGACTTGCCTACAGTAAGAAGTGTTCTGTTGGGGTGACATCACTGGGACCTGCTGGAAAACAAAAGAGAAGAGAATGTAGCGTTAAAACAGTGTGACTTCAATAAAACAGATTTTAAACACCCAGTGGTTTATTTACCAACTGTCCCTGATTTGCACCTACAGTACAAACCTATCGTCTCATCCTCTGACCTTGTGTCGCTCTCCCTGATTACGTAGCTAGAACAGCGTGGCCTAGTCAGTGCCATAAGTTGAAACGCAGACAGGCAGAGAAGTTAGCAGGTATCAGGCCGGTGACCGACTCTGTATGCGATTTCTCTGCCTAACACAGACGCTTACATAAGAAACTTGTTTTCCAACAGCGCTGTGCAGAATGAGCTGCCAGCTCCCCATGGGCACACCCCTCATATTCCCACGCACTCTGCTGCTCCATCCCAATTTCTATCTCTATGGCAACAGCTACATCAGAAGGGAAAAAATGTTTATCCCTTTTGGATTAGTACAGCCAGAGGCCTTTAAAGCCTGTTGTTGACTCGTGAGTAGATGCTGTCAAGTCGCGGTCAGTGTGATCAGGCATTGTTTTCTTCAACTGCAGGCGCTGAAAGGCCATAGAACAGACAGAAGGTAATGTATAACCTGTTAAAGCAATAAAAAGTCATACCTGTGGACCCTGACATGGACATCATGTGGCTGCAGGGAGGTCGACAGGCGGCTGTCCCTCAGAATGCTTCACTGTTTACGGTCATCTGACATGAAGAGGAGAGACAACAGAAGAGAGTGCTTGAAGAAATGAGAGGGAGAAAGAATGGCCCTGTGTCCCCCAAGGCTTCACCAGTGCAGGGCCCTCCTGTGCCAAACTGTCAGCAGTTAGGTACAGACTAGTGTCCAGCCCGAGGCTTTAATTCCTACTGTATATGTAGCTGTGTCATAGTGCGTGTACAAAAGGATCCCTTGTTTGCTTTGAGGGGTCTAGAACCACTTGCATTTTAGTTGGGGGTTTTTTTTTTCTTAAATATCTTCCTATGCTTAATCTTCCCTTACAGGAGTGCTCCTTTGAAAGCCTCTGCAGTTGTCATGGAGTTGTGCTCTTGGCAAACTCTTTTCATTCCAGCACAGCTTTCAGTCCAGTAGCTGAGAAAGACAGAGCAGAGGGCAGAGAGGAGGAGAGAGGAAGGGTTCTAATATGAAGTCTATTGTATGTCCCACCTGGGCAGCTGATGATACTGTTTATAGTCTCTTTATAGCCATGGCACAAAATGATTTGGTCTGCTTTGAGAGGATGAAAATGGTCAAGGAAAAAACAAGTGAGGGGGTGAAGGGTAAAGCTGCTGAGTGATGAGGCCATAATGAAGGCAAGAGCCAAGCACATGGCCAGAAGTAAAGCTCACAACAAAGCTGTGGGCCTATTTTTCATCCAGGCTGGCTTTGAGCTGAGCCTCCAGGGCCATTTTATCAAAGGTACGCATGTTGGTCTCTTCTCGTACTTTATCTCGCACATGAAATGAGGCTCGGGCCACGGAGCGGGCGCTCTCCAGCACGGCCCTCTTCTCCCTGAAGATCTGCTCACTCTTCTCTAGCTTCCTCTCGATGGACTGCAGCAGGTCCAGACGCCTCTGCTTCTCCTCCTCCTCCACACGCTGCCGGTTGAATCTCTGGAGTCTTTCCTTCTCCTGCCGGGTCTGGGTGGCTCGCTGAGCTTTCTCTCTGGCCCTCTCCTCAGCCACTAAAGCCGCCTGCTGGGCTCGTTTCTCTGCCTCTTTCACACGAGCCTCCACCAGCTGTTGCTGCAGCTTCTCGCGCTTCTCCGCTGCCTTGCGTGCTTTCTGGATCTGCTTTTCCTCCCGCTTGGCCTTCTCTTTCATCTCTTGCCCTCGACGCTCAACTAGCTGTTCATAATTCTCCAGAGAGCGGCTGAGCTTCTCCTCTGCTGCCCTCTTGACCTCCTCCCGCTCCTCCTGCTCTCTCCGAGCAATTTCTTGTATCAGGGCGGCGTGACGTCTCTTCTCTGCTTTGTTCAGACCTCGTCTCTCCTCCTGGGCCTGGTGCTCCTTCTCCTGCCTCTTCAGCTCAGCCACGGTGAGCTTTTCTTTCAGCAGCAGTCTCTCCTGCTCCAACATGGCAGCCCTCTCCTCCTCCAGAGCCTTCAGGTTCTGTTCCTGGAGAGCCTTCTTATGTTTCCCCTCCCGTGCTGCCTGCTGTAACCTCAGCAGACGGCTGCGCTCCTGCTGCTCTGCGAGCTCCCTCCATCGCTCCTCACTCTCCTCAGCTTGTCGTAGTTTGACAGCCACTGCTTCTCGTTCCTGCTGGCTGAGTCTTCGCTGACGTGTCGCCACCTGCGTCTGCCACACTCGCTGGCACTCGAGCACTGCACGCTGCTTCTCCCTCTCCTCCTGCTCTCGCCGTAGCTCCTCCATTCTGCGCTCACTGTCCCACTGAAGGTGAGCCACATAACGAGTCTGGTTCATGATGTCTTCCTCTTGGTATCTAGCAAGCATCAAAGCTGCAATCTTGCGGTCTCGCTCAGGCACGGCCTTCAGGCCTCGACGTTTCACCTCCTTCACTATACGCTCCACCTTCTGTGTTGTCTGAGGAGAGTGGCTCAGGTCCCCCAGGCTGAGGCTGCGGCCCATCAGGGAGTTGAACGTGGCCAGAGTGCGAGCTCGAGGGCTCGAGACTTTGGCCCAGTGATCACGTGCACTATCCCAGCTATAAGAAGAGGAAGCACCTGACTCTGATGAGGTGTATGTTGTGGTAGTCGTGGTGGTGGAAGTGGAGCAGCACATGTGATCCTTCCTTCGCTGTAAAGACTCCAGTGAATGACTTTTTGCTTTCACCTGGCAATGGAATCCAAGATGTCCGTTGTGCTGAGAGAACGGTCCTCCTGACACACCGTTCAGAGGCATCCCAGAGCTCTGAACTGCAGACTTTGACACTGATGATGTTAATGTGGTGTGGGCTCTGGAGAAAGAGGGTGGTTTAGGGGTTGGTCTGGGAAAAGTGTTTGAAGATTTACCAACACAGGACTTCTTGACTACTGGGGCAGCACCAGATGAGAGCGGGCGAGCGGTTTTAACTAGTTCGGTAGATGAGGGCAAAGGATGCTTGGCAGATTCTTGAAATCCACCCTTGGAGGCTGGTGTAGAGGTTGAAGAGCCAGTCTTTGAGGAGTGAGTAGCCCCTGCATATACAGATTTAGGGGAGGTGCTAAGACTGCATGCCGAGGCTTTAGAGAAAAGAACAGCAGCTTTTGTAGAAGGTGGAGCTGAAGCTGTGACTCTAGCGGATGCTCCGGCAGTAGGGGCTGAGCTGGAGGTCACTGGTACAGGTTTAGGAGGCTGACTTTTGTCCACAGAGGGGGGTGGTGCACTGCTACTGCTATTGACCGCTGCCTGCAGAATCCTCCTCTTTTCCTCTCTAACAATCCTCTCTCTCTCCTCCCTGCACTGCCTCAGTTTGGCATGCCTGCCCCTCTCGTAAACCTCAAACAGCCCTGCGGCAACACGCATGGAGTGACCGGGGGCCTCCCGCACAAAGTCAGTGAGTGGGCGGGGCAGCAGCTCTACAGGTTTGACCCCACATCGAGCACACGCTTCCAGAGAGCGGGGGCTTGTAAGCACATAGCGGCTACCCTCTGCAGCCGGTGAGTCAAAGTTGTACAAGTCCAGGTGCATCTTGGGCGACAGATCTGTCTGAGTCTGTGGCGGCTGAGGCGGGGCCTCCTGAGAGGTGGTGCCGGGCCCCGCTGTGGATGCAGTGTGGCAGGGGCTCGGCTCAGAGCTGCCGGTGGGTGGCGTCTCAAAACCGACATCCCCATCCTCCTCTGTTGTCGAATCATCAGCCTGTTCTGGCAGGCGAGGGTCTTCAGGGGCGACAGTGGGTGTGTCGAGCTGTGGGCCTTTACACTTATTCTGCTCCTCAGCCTCCGAGGGATCGACCATAGTTGCCTAATACTGCAGGTAGGGGGTGGGAAGTGGATAAAAGAGAAGGAAGAGGTTTCAATTAGAGGATTATAGCATTCAGTTCGGGGGGGCGGGGGGGCGGCTCAGAGCTACATGCTTGCATGAACACATATTCGTGCATTCACTGATTTTACACCAGATGAGACATTTTTCCTTCAGGGAACTGACATCTCACACAAAAACAACACAGTCCTTCAACAGAGAATCTATTTTTGGCAGAGTTACTGGGCTGAGAGAATCGGATTACACACAGTCAACCTACAAACACATCCCAGTCCTGAAACCTATACTGTTAACCAGCTGATAATAAAGGCTCGATTTCTTTGAATGAGTTTATGTGGCACACACGCACTGGGCTCTGCTCACTAACACGGACTCGGGCCTAGACGTTTCCACATCAGCAGGGCAGACAGAAATCATCTGGACTCTCTCTAGGTCAGACTGGACATATTCCTTTGAATCCATGACTGCAGACTGCGTAGTTAACAGGACATCTGACGTGGTTTACATGCATCTCATGCACGAACATCCACTAACCTGCCACTTTGCAAAACGTTTCCTAAACCGGTGCTTTGTTCCTTTTTAATCCGCCCAGTGCCGCTCGTTCCCTGCATAATACCAGGCTTCAGGGACAAGGCTTTGGCCGTCGACCCAGCGATGGAGCATCACATCGTCGCAACCTGAAGCGACACGACAGACGGAGTCCTTCGCAGCCTGTCAAGCCCCCTGAGCAGCGGGGCTCCAATCTGTGTAGTCCGCGATTCAGAATACACACACAACCGTCCTAGAGCTGAATTTGACTCCTCACGACGACATAAATCTCTTAGCAAGCTTCCTCCGTTCCTCCCCAGAAAAGTGTATTTCGTAAACATCCGCGGTGTGCGCCTGCTTCCAGCAGCATCCCCCCGTCTCAGCCTCCTTAGCTCCGCCCGCCTGTGGCAAATGTGCTGAAAATAGCGTTTAACACTGGTGAACGTGTCAGCCGTGAGCAAAGCTCCTCCTGTAGGCCTGCGTTCTACCAGAAGCCTTTAAATATGTCCATAGACGACTGTTTTATTATATTTAGTTTTGTGGGTATTTGCCTCTGTTTTATTTGTTGTGTATGCCTGATAATAAAAGGCTATAAGATGTCAAACTCACTGTATGAAAATATATGTATTTTATTTTAAATCAAAAAATCACATCACCGTATGCAACATCTGCCATCAGCTGAGTGAAATGAAGTAGGCTGTAATTACTCTAAACAACCACAAGGGGGCACTGTAATACAGCCGAACACATTCTCGCTCTGGGTTCGCAGCCTTTCGGGTCACCAGCCAGTCAGTGTCACTGGTGTTCTCAGAAGATGGACTACAACTGGTTTTGTTATTAAATTCGAGATGTTGTATAGAGGCTACACCTATTTATTGCTAAACCCTTTTAAATGACCCTGATATAATCATCAGTGTCAGCTAAGAGGTGCTCACACACTCATTTCCCTTCAAGTAGCCAATCTCATTTTCAACTCTACATTTGACATTATATACTGATCATAAATGTTAAACACAGTTCTTCAAATGATTCTTATTGAATGATTCTTGTTTTCTAAACAAGTGAGTCACTAACTTCCAAAACATTACACAAATTTCAGTATTACAAAGTTTTGACCCTATTGACTCTGACTGGGAACCAACCACAAATAACAATACTTATTAAATGAATGTGTTGTGTAACAACTTGGTGTGTGGGTTTCCTGCTGGTACTTCGGCTTCCTCCCAGTCCAGATACATGCAGATTAAGTTAACTGCCCTCATGTGTGACTGTGAATGTGTCAGCCCTGTGACAGGCTGGCGCCGCGTTCAGGATGGACCCCGCCTCTAGCCTGTTGTCAGCTTTAGTTTGAGACAAAAAGGCTGAAGCCAAAGGACATCTACTACAGAACAGTAGTGGAGTTGACACTTCTGGTAAAGAGGCAACAATAATCCAAGACACTAATTCTACTATTGTATTTGCCAACTTTAAAAGCACTGAACACTGAATTATACTACCTTTACTGTTGTATTTTCACTATTACAAGTGCTACTACAACTATTACTACCACTGCCACTGTAATGCCAACAACCACTGCTGCTGCATCTACTACAGTATATAGCAGAACAGGTGGTAGGGAAAATTGTGTGATCGACTTATCGTACAAGTTTCCTGGTGTGTATTTCTGTGACCTCATGTTGACTACACACTACAACTACATGAATAAATGAAAGCCCGGTTTGGTTCAGTCAGTGTTTGAATCAGGATTAGATAACTGTGGGTGACGGTGACCCACTAAACTCCTGACCCGGTGGGGAACAGTTACCCGCTGTCCTCCTCAGGAGTGACAACCGAGAACGTGTGGGCTGGCTTGTTAACCGGGCCAAAGGGGAGCGGGGTATGCTGTGGTTGGTGCACAGTTCACTGGCGCAGGGGTATGCTGAGGACAATTTTTGTGTTTGCATTTTTGTTTTTGGTAGGGCATGCTTCCCACCACCACACCTGCACCGGGGGTTCATCGAGAGGTGAGCTGCCCCGTGCAGGGAGGCCGCCAATCCTCGGCTGGTGGTGAGGGCCCAAAGTCATCTACTGGTTTTGTACAGCAAACCAGTTAAAATAAGATTTAAAGTTTATGTGCCAAACAAGTTCCTTTGTAGCTATCTTACTGACACAGAGGACAACAGCTAGAACCTGACATCCACTTACATCAAATCCTACCAGATCAGCTCAACCACAGGTTGTCTGCTTCCAGACTGCGGCTTTGGTGGAGCTGAGGCAAAAATCAACTTATACAAGAACAAAGTATTATTTAATCTTTTACTTCAAAGTGGAAATGGGTTTACACCATATAGACTATACACTATCTAAATCTTGCAGTCAATCTGTTGATCCATCTGCAAAATGTTAGCACAAGAACCAGCTCTTGTGCCAAGTGTCACTAAAACTCAGACAACTTTTCTGCATGATTTGTGACATGCATGGTACTGTATGTCAGAGAATGTATTCCCACTGTCCTGGGAGTGCAAACTGATCTCCTGCTGCAGAAAAGTGATTAAGAATAACAAAGTGAAAGCAGCATTAGTGCGAATCAGAGAATCTCTGTGCTGTTCGCTCCACTTGAGATCGTGTGTTTTCCACCAAACCGACACATGGAGCCGTCCAGGAGGCTACAGACAGAGAGAAACTCCGACACTAACTGCTTCTGGCTGAATGACCCTGACAGTCAGCAGCCTCAGCCACTAATTCATTTACCCTCAAGAGGCAGATTTGATTTTCAGCGTGCTGACAAGTACAGATAAAAATATGGCAGTGCACACAAAGCCTGAAGACGATAAACTCGGTGCGTACTCCTCTCTCCAGAGGGCTTCTGATTTTCCACATTATTATGTGTTACTACTACTTTAGTGGATCGTGCCAGGAGAACAGAGGAGGGGCGTTTGCTCAGAGCAGATCATTTTTACTGAGCCTACAATGCTGAACCAAATGTGATGCTATCCTTCGTATCTCTGTGAGACTTCTCCATGTCTTCCATTTAGGTTTTTATATGAATAATGATTAGTAATTTATATGTTTAGGTGGCTGGTGTTTGCCTTTGATGAAAGTGTTTTGCAGCGTGGTAAAAAAAAACAGTACAGCAGTATACGAGTCATCTGAAATAAAAATCATTTTCTTTTACTTTTCAATTTACTTAAAATTGCTAATTACATTGATTCTTCATTTTGGTTTTTGTTCTTGTATCCTGGAATTTCATGTACCATTCAAATGGTTTTAGGGTCAAATCATTTTTTCTAATATGCCAAGAAAATGCCTGTATCATAATCCTCTCGCTGCCCTGCTGGGACTCTGCGGTCCTGTGAAGTTTGGGACCTTTTGTTGCACCCAGTTCACATTTCCTGCCCTGTTTGCCAACAGAAAGGGGCACATTTTCTAGAATTAATCCTTAATTCTTCATGAATTCATGTAAATCTAGTGATGCAAAGGTCACATGGTTTCCCCAAACCTGAAAACGATAATTACAGCTACACCAAACTGTTTATTTTGTCAACATTTCATCTAAAGTCGGATTTTCTTGTGAATTCCTCAATAATTTAGCCTTTAAAAAATGATTCTTTTGACATAAGGGTTTAAGAAAATCACTCTTTGGCTGAAATGACGACGACATATCTGATCCCTCATTTAAAGAGGTTATGAGGATAAAGGGCAGCTACTGTACTTGTTACATGAGCTTAAGAAATATATTATTATGCATTAAAATACCCAATGTTATATTAAATAGATAACATTTGCTCCGGCTTTAATCAGCTACAATGCTACTCGCAATAAAATTCTAATAGTAGGAGCTATTTTTCAGCACTGCATACTTTTATTTAATATCAGTAATACAGTATTTTTACAAATAATTCATATCGACTCAACCAATGGGCAGAAAAATAAACTACAGTATTACTGTCTGGATTTAGACTGTGAGAAAGTTAGCACCACTTCAACCCTCATCCTGTGAGCACGCAGTATCGTACGCTAATGTTGTGCATGTCCTCAACAACCCACTCGCTGCCCTGCTGGGACTCTGCGGTCCTGTGAAGTTTGGGACCTTTTGTTGCACCCAGTTCACATTTCCTGCCCTGTTTGCCAACAGAAAGGGGCACATTTTCTGGACAGTTTCAGCAACTCCCCCTTCTGACCCTTTGCTTTCTCCAGCCACCGCCAAGCCTTCCTCCCCCTCCGCTCTGTCCTGTGTGGGTCCCATGCGGGTGTGGAACAGTCCCCCTCAGTGGAAAGGGAAAAGGTCCCAGAGACAGAGCTGTTAATTCAATCAGGAGAGCGGTATGCTCAATTAGGCATCCATAAGGGCCCCGGATGGGTCCGGGGGCCCTGTAAGGGGCAGGCAGCCCAGTCCACAGGAGGTATTAATTGTGGATGACAGTGTGTAAACAGTGGGGTGAATGGAGAGCGCAGGTGCGAGACACCCCAGTCCAGACTCAATAGCCCTTTTCACACCCGTGGTTCTCTGTTGCCACTTTCTCTTTCATTCTTTCGCTACGTAAAAATCCTTCACTCTGATTAATGTCATGGATAATTTGGCTTTGCGGCCTTATTTATTTGTTGCTGAGTGTTTCCGTCAGCAGGCGCGCTTCTGCACCGGCTTCACAATGACTGTGTTTATGTCCAAGTGTGCGTTTGACGAGAGTTATAAAGAGGCCAGGCTGCTGCTGTCCAGAACCGCTGAACAGGAGCCGGTGAAAGTACATGTAAAATATGTGGAATTTATTAAATGAAATCCAGATGACAAAAAGTCCTCTCCTTTTAAACTATCTGACCTCCGATTTTTCCGTTCAGCACACCACCCTGCCCCCTCCCTCCTCCTGTCTGTTGTGTTTGACAGTACTACATTCTCAAAAGCTATCAGACACAGAGAGCTCAAGTGGTGGGAGAAGTGTTTAGATACTGCAGTTATGCAAATGTAACAATACGTCAATGTGAAAATACGGTGCATGAAAAAGTCCTGCATTAAAATGTTTCTCAAACTAGTGACTCTACATCAAAGAAAAGTGCAATAAAAGGTACAATATTTCCCAGTGAAACACAGCGGAGCAGACGTCTGATGCCTTAACCTGTAAGCAGCATGTTAATGTTATTGCTGCTACGCTACAACTAAAATATACAAGTACTAGTGTTATATATTCTTTCAGAGAGTTTGGTTTACTAAACTAAATACTAAAATTAAAAGTAACCTAAATGCACAATATTAAATGTTATTAGCAGCAAAATATATTCCAAGTAAAACTATGAATCACTGTGTACTGTATATTATTTCATTAGTTTATTCTTGATTATTCAACTGTAAACAGTTTTACAAGTAGTTTAACATTAATGTAATACTGTCATTAATATTTATATACTCAAATAGAAGTACCCAAAACTACTCTGTTACAGTACTTGAGTAAATGTACTTAGTTACTGCTGTTTAATATGAAGGACTGTACCATATTATTTGAGTTTAATAAATGCAGCTGGTGAACTAACCGGTACCTAACTGCAGCCATCACTTTCTAAGTGTAGAGGATTAAAACTACAATATTTCTCTTATATCCCAACTTCTCAAGTAAAGTACAAAAACCTGAAATGTGTAAGCAGTACTTTGACTTCTGGCTCTTTGTCTTCAAATAACAGACATTATTTTAAATGTATCAGTCTCACAGAATCGACACGCAGCTATTAAAATGCACAAACAATGAGAAGAGACAAACACTGGAAACAAATTTTAGTTTTGTGAAGAATGTCATTACTTTAGTACTGCAATGTCAATAACTGTAAAGATAACGGGACAACTAACTAATTTGTGCCCCTATTATGACACCTTTTCACCCATAACATTCGGAGTACCACATCCGAACTCTGTGTGTGTGTGTGTGTGTGTGTGTGTGTGTAAATTGCACTTGTAGTACATACGACATCATGGTTGTACATCTGTGCTAAAATCTCCCCCCAGTCGTTCGCTCTCTGGGTGGCCTCAGTTCTGCTCTGTCTGTTTCTGTGCCTACAGACACCTGCTAATTTTGGGCCATATGTAGTTGGTGGGGGGCAGCGGCTGGGGTGGCTTAGGAAGGGCCACTGCAGTAATTGGGAAGCACATTTCCTTTTAGCGTGCCCATTCCTTCCTCCTCTGTTTTTATCGTCAGAGGTTTTCTTTCATGCTCGGCCAAATGACGACAGAATTAAAGTGTCGTGCTTTCCCTTTGCTAGTGGAGAGCTGAAGCAGGAGGGAAGAGCAGATATTAACTGAGCCTCCTGTTGCCCTTCTCTGCTCCTCATCTTCACCTCCCACATTACTTCTCCACTCAGGCCATGAGTGGACCAGCTGGTGGCTGGCACAGAGCTGTGGGTGCGTCAGCCCACCTCTCACAGCTCTGGTAATGATACTACACTCACTGGTCTAATAAACAACAATCCAGACATTTCATTGTCTCTTGTTTAGGCCTCAGCTCTTCTCCTTTATATCCAGCTGGCCCTTTCTTTGTCTTTCTTTGTTTCTCCATATTTGGCCTGACCATTTTCTCGAATTCTCTCCATCGTTTCTGGGAAAACAGCCCTTTGCTGAAATCGGCCGGTGCACAGAGAAATCATTGATGCTGACCCTAATTGTGCCAATTCCAGCAGCTCAGTAGCTCTAATTACAAGGCTCTTCACTGAGGCACTCTACAAGCTGCTTAACCATCATAGCCAACAATTAAAACATATCTGTGGGAACAAAGACTGAGAGAAGGGGTTTTGGTGATGTGTGTGGTGGTGGGGGGGGATTACCCATTCCAGCAGAGGGAGGCCCTTTCAGCTCTTAAAAGCCCAGTGTCTGTGGGTTGAAGGGTTGGTGAACTGAAGCTGGACACCTGCACTAAACACTCTGTTCCTTCTTTTTAACTCGCTCTCAAAGAACCACACAATTCTGAAAGGGAAAAGCTGGAGAAAGAGGGAGCAGTGAGCGAAAGAGGACGTGGGAGCCAGAAGTTGAAAGTGCGTAGGACGACTATAACGTGGGACCAGACCAGTTTTATGACTCCATTTAGTGTGCTTTCATGTAAGGCTGGATCAGTGGAGGAGTATTCAGATCATTTGCTAGAGTAAAAGCAGCAATACCACATCTTCTGCAATGAAAATGTCATTTATTATGTAGTATTTTTAGTGAAAATTACTTCAAGTTAAAAAAGTAAATGTAGTCATGAAGCATAAAAACGCAGTGACTGGTAAACATAGTAAAAACTACAATATTTCACCATGAAATGATAATATTAAAGTATGCCACCCTTAAGTACTTTAATAAATGTACTTAGTCACATTCCACCACTGATCATAAAACGAACTTTGGTGAAATTTGCATTACAATATTTACAGATGAAGTGCCACAGTCAGCTGGTTTTGTCCACTCAACACAACACAGACTGACCCCCAGCAGTGCTCCTGGCAGCTATTGACTTTACTCAATGGATGTTTTCCCATTGTAACCCAAGTGCACAGGCGAAACGTCACAGCAGCAGGATACTTGGCTATTATAGAGTATTATGTGTCCCTGAATGGTGATGAGAAGCTAAAATTTGACCTCACAATTGCTCGTTCATTGTCCCTGTTCTCAAAGACTTCTAATGATATACCGAGCGTCCCTGCAGCTGCTGACACTCCTGCTGCCCTGTCTTCACTGAGCACAGCAGCCTCTTCTCCTGGAGGAGTTGGGCCGTCTACAGAGGTGGGCGTGGCTTCAACGCGCACCCTCTCTGCTAGTGGACAGCTGGAGTGTCAGTCACTGATGCTGCTCCCTCCTTCGCCGTTAAATGAAGTCGCAATGGATACAGACGCGACTCAACCTGTGGAAGCCGCGATGCGCAGCTGATCCTCCCGCAGTGGATGTAACCAACCACGATGGTCACCGCCGAGTCCTGACTTCTAAACCCCAAGCAGGGCACTATGTGAACACTTGCTGGAGATACAGACAAAGGAAGATCTCTAAAACGAAAACCGAGCGGAGTGAGTGATTTCTTCTCGGTTTGGACCTGCTGACCATCAGAGGGACGCTCAGCCAACCTGCAGACCCCACACCATCAATTATGTTATTGTCAAGTGTTCTCATCTTCACCTTTTCTCACTGTCTGGCGCCGCTGTTCTTCTGTTACCTGCCCGAAGTGTCCGCTCAGAGGCCCGGTTCACGGGTGAGTGCACAGGCCTACCTGTTTGCTGCTTTACGGTTCTAGTGGGTCCAAATTTTATAATGCGCAATTTATAAGAATGCGCCGATTAGCGCTAAATTTCACGTGTAAAAATCCAACCAACGAGCTGTAAACTTGCTTTATAGTGTTTTGACGGATTGACTGGTAATCTCAGGTGTTTATACTGAAGCCTTTCTGAGGGCCAGTAGTCTAAAATACCGCACTACAGACGCACAGACACACGCAAAGGTGGGACGGAACTAAATACATTTACTCAAGTACTGTACTTATGTAGACTTTTGAGATATCTGTACTTTAATATGCTCATTTTCTAATCATTTCTACTTCGACTTCACCACATTTGACAGAAAACATATTTTTACTCACTTTGGATTTGATCATTTTAGTGAATAGTTACTTTAAGACTGAGATTAATTAAACTAAATACCATATAATCATGAGTTTATTGATCCTTGACGGGACATTCACAGGCTACCCAGCAGTATGTAAGGTATATGTAAGTATAAGGTAGTAAACATTAGCTGTAATATTAAAGGCGATGTACACAGTAATACATCAATAATTATAGTCCAACATACCATAACCGTGACCTGGGCCATTCTGCATAATTAGTACTTTTACTTTTGGTACTTTAAGTACATTTTATGCTAATACTTTTACCTAAGTAAAACCAGAGTATTTTTACACTGAGCACTTCTTCCACCAGGTGAAAACATGGACATGATATAACCCAACTATGACTGGAAATGATAAGTTATGCAGTTCATGAGATTATTCATACCTGCATCATCTTAACTGGTGATTTTGCAGTAACACCAGTTCTACAAAGTAATCAATAAAGTCAACAACTGGTGTCAAATTCAAGGACTTTCCAGACTAAAAGTCAAGGAAACAGGCCTGACATACTGTGGCGGTCAGACAGAGATAAATTTGACCCACATGTATATAAAATGGCTGATTTGTTACTTATTAGTCAAAGAAATTGTGCTGCTGCAAAAAGTAATATGCAATATTTGCAGTACAGCTTGTTCTTTATTTTTAAATGCTTTGGGATATTGTGCATTACAATAACCAACAAAGTTTCAAGGACTTTTTAAAAGTTTTTATCGCTTCTATTCTGGTAAAAGTGCATCTGAGAACTAGAGAAAGTAACCCCAGTCGATCTGATCTAGGTCTCCAACCTGCTGAGCCTAACCCCACCCAGAAATTGTGTGTGTACCTTGTGTTTGACAAATTTAATGTATGTTACTGCAGTCAGAATCAAAGACAAGGCTCATTCCAAAAATATATAATATAAAATAAGTGTTAATCTGCTCACTATGACCTTCACCACAGCCTCCTCTCTTTTATTGGACAGACATTTGTGACTGTCATGTCTCTCTCTTTTAACTGTTCTCTCAGACATTTGTGACTGTCATGTCTCTCTTTTAACTATTCTCTCCCCTTCTCTCCTCTTTCTCTCTCTCTCTCTCACACACACACATACACACACACACACACACTGCTTTATTTGTTCCTCTTTCTGTTCAAGCTGTTTTACAAATGCCTGTGGCACGGTCCAGGCAGAGCGGGAGACAAATGATGTGAAGTGGAGAGGATCAGCATTGTTTCAGTTCATTTGTGGTCAGAGGGGATGAATATGTAATACCCGCTCACATACTGGAACCATTTCACAACATCTTTGAACCCCCCACCACACACACACACACACACACACACACACACACACTACAAAGGACACTGTGGGCAAGGCTGCTCCATGGAAAGAGTCACTGGGAATTTATACTTTGCGTAATCACTTCTTTGTTACTCAGTTGTTTTTCTACTGGCCAAATAATGAGAAGGTCCAAGTGGAGCGTGTGGTTGTACTGTCAGACAGTGAATATGGTGTTTTGTTTTGGTGTTTGTGGCTTATTCAAGTGGCAGATCTGTGGTTATGAGGTAGACTAATGCAACAAGTTCTAGAGGTTCAGGAAATCAAAAGGAAAATGATTTATCTGACTTTCCTGTGACATAACTCTCTGAGCAGTCCATCTGTGGTGAAATATAAACTTTCATTCTTTCCTGTTCAAACTTCAGGTAAAGGATTTCGTGCACCTCTGCAGGACAAATCTTAATTCTCAGCCGAAGGAAGCTCTTTCAAAACTGCACAAGATGAACCTCAAAACTGATGGTCGATCTGAAAACGAGGCTTCTTACTCCTCAAAAATGTGACACTTCACAGACAAAGCTTTTCACTAGAGTTACAAGGAAATGCTGATAATCTGCCCAAGGCACAATGACCGACCGCAGCATCTCCACCAACATTCTCCCCTTCAAGTTTAACTCTCTCTGCATCCATTTCATCCCCCTCCTGGCATGAACTGGGCACCGAGGGGGAATAGTCACTCTACACCCACACTCACACCACAGTGGATAGTTTTAACATTGCTCAGCTAGTATATGACCAGAATTCACACCCCCACTTTCCATGTTAATGTCAAGGGAAAGACTGAGCTACCTTCACCTCATATTGGCGTCTTTATCAGTCCCCAGTGGCTCCCCGATACAATTAGTGCACAAATCATCTTTTCTCAGAAGCGTTTCAGTTCAGAAACATCAGCCATGTTCACTTTAACTCCAATGTTTCTTTTATATTTTAGCAATTTACTTATCAACTAATAGGAGGAGAGCACCACTCAGATCATAATGTGTGACGATGGTGGCGCGACACAGTCTCTCCATAATCTATAATAACAAATATCTTGTTAGGTTAAAAGACGGTGAAGAATGAAAACTTTTTCTTATGAATCTAGATCCAAAATGATGTTTTCCAAGATGATTAAAGCTCACATCGAATTGCACTTCTTAATGACTGCATCAAGGTATTTTGCAGGTTTTCTGGTTCTTGGTAATGAGAATGATTTGCCTAATGAGGCAGGTGGTGGGCAGACAGGCAATGTAAGTCTCATTTTCACCAACTTATCATCATTATTATTATTTTTAACTAAGAAATCTGTTTCCCTTGGAGAATATGTTCATAAATTAGAGCTAACAAATAAGAATGCCACCCACGCTTACCCATCTATCCTTAATCTCCTTTATTAAATCAACCTGTTAGTGCCAGGGATGGTATATGATGAGCAGTCAACCTACATACTTCAGTGAGGACTCACAAACTCAATGAACAACAGGCATAAAGAGCCAGGCCTGAGCGACGAAGCAGCCAAGGGCGCATACTTTCAGCATGGGAAAGTAAATTCAAATGCAGGAGCACATTTTTATTGGCGTGAGGTCGATCACAGCCCCAGCGGAAGCGTGATGTTTGCAGATGTGTTGATGCATGTAATGTATGGGTGCAGGTGCCTGTGGCGATTGTTGCGTGATTAGCCAGACTCTTAATTATGCTTCAGCGCACAGTGGAATGAGGGCCAGGAATCTTTTTAAGTGAATGAGAAACCTAATATGAAAAACTGCATAGACTACAGGGAATGTTGATATTTCAAGGTGTCATGGTGCCAGTATCTAGTGGTTCCTTATGGGGTCACTGCTTTCACTTATGTCGAGAAATCATGAAAAAGGCACTGCTGAAGAGGTAAAGATGACATTAAGCATCTTTCCTTAATAAGAAAGCCAGCTTCCAAGAAAGAGGTCCAGTGTAAACTGGGGATGTTTTCCTGGTTGTGTCATGTAGGTTTTTTTATCATCAGTATCTTTCTGAGTGCGATATTTTGGCAACAATCTAAAAGCAGAATTACCGATTCTGCTTGATTACATTGGAATCTAGATACTCAATAAGTTGTAATTAACTACTTTTAATCCTTGGATATAATAAAATTGTGTCAAAGGCCAAATCAAATTAGTTTTTCATTTTGAGTAAGCACTTGAGTGTATGAAACCCATTTTTAGAATAACCAGTACATTTCATAGTGTTTGTTAGACACTGATATGAACTGGAGAGAGATTTAAAAAATAAAGGGTTTGACATCAACAGAAAAGTTTGACATTCCATAATGTGCCCGCTGAGAAGCACAGAAGAAGAGCTGTTGACCATAATCACACAGATGCACAGTGCACATCTGTCCATTTAGACTTTATAGGGAAAAACATTCTTGGCAAAGTGATAAGGTCATAGTTTGGCATCACGGTCTTCTGTGAAGAGAAGTCATAAAATACAAACCTTTTTGATTAGCTTTGTCCTGAGCAGCAGTTTCTGATTAGGCACTTCAAAAAACATATCCCCTTAAAACAGTTATTGGTGACGAAGCTTGTGGTTTGAGGTTCTTTTGTTGTTGTACGACGGTGCGATTTTGCATACTGATACATCATCATACATATGCATGATTCTTCTGTCTTAGAAACATGCTGTTTTTTCCTCAACGCTGTTTTGCTATTGAATGGAAGATGGAATCAACAAATTCAAAACATTCTCCACCTGGGATCACGCAAACAGCTTATTGCATTACACAGTACTGCATGCGCACATGGAAATTAAGGTGCAACTGTGGTGCAAGAATAAATAACAGTTTTCATCCTCTGAGGATTATCAACATTGAAACCAAATTTCATCTAGTATACCCTCTACTGTAGTAGTTGATCTGTCTTTGTCTGGTCATCAAAACATTAAAAACGAATCCTAGCTGGATTAGGAACATAGTCTCTAGGAAAACAAATGCCAAGGTACGTCACACCGCAGTGCATGTTGGGGGACAGGGACGCCATTTTGGCTACATAGTTGACGAATCCGCTACTGTATGTAGCTGTATGAGCTAGGGTTTGTGTTTTTTAAATTCACTTTAAATTAACTTCTGGATGCATGTAATGCATCTCTTTATTATGGATAATGAGTGTGATCTTCCAAAATGGCCATATATCAACATGGCGTGATGACAACTTCACATTCTTTATTATTATTATTATTATTTTTAATTATGAAAGCAATTTTCAAAGCAGCACTGGACTGAATCACCTTCATCTAGATACAAACCTTTCAAGATGACCAAATCCAGATTACCAGTGCTCAATGGGACTACATAACATGGTACGTAGCACCTAGCTAGGTTTGATCCAGATCACAACAAAGACTGGATTACATAATCTAATTTCAATATCCATTTTTTTCATTTGAACAACCCATTTTGAAGATTTGATCTAATCTGATCAGATACTTCTCTATCACCACCATGAGTTTAACATTTACTGCCATCATTAGGTCATAATTTAAATGGTCTGATCTTGATCTTATCTATCTAGTAGCTTGGTTTTAGCTGCTAGCATGGCTTTAGATGTTGTTAGTTTCACATTTTGTCCCAGTATTGCACAATCACTCAGGGAAAGATCCATCACATGCAAGGAAAACTGAAATCATAAATCTCATATAATTAGGTTAGAGTTGTTAATAACCATTCTGGTAAATGATGGAAATGTCAAAGTGAAGTACATTCAGTGAGACAAGGTGAGGGGATGAGGCCATGCTAATAAATAATTGACAACATAATCCCCACTAAAAACGTTCCATTAAATGTCAACAAATTGATTTGCCTTCACAGAAAACACTGAAACACGCAGGCTCACCATCCAAGGCATTACATGAGTAGACACTTACATTTCACAGGACACTGACATATGGCTGCAAGGGTGACGCCACAAGCAACCAATCAAATTGCTTACATATGTCGATTCTCCCTAATTACTGCGTGATGAGCCAACGAATTTCATGCTCAGTTTCAGGTCTTTCTAATCAGTGTAATGAAATGCAGTCAAAGTCCAGCTCTGGGATTTCAGGCCAGTGAACTCCACGGATCATCGCTGCTTCACTCAACCTTTTTTCTCTGAAGATCTGTGGCTTATGGGGGGGTGGTTTGCATTTACCTAACTGTCTATTCCACGATGAGAACACGCTCTATGTAAATTCAGTGTGTTGGTGACATGTACAGGTTCTTGATTGAGAGAAAAACTCTGTGTAATCCTTCAGATTGTCAGGACAGGAGAAATACTTCCTGTTCCCTATCAAACTATATCTGCTATTCCACACATTTAATCATTTCCTTTAATATGAGCAAATGTGTTGTCTCAGCCTTAGTATGCAGTGCCAGCGGAATCTTAGTGTAGTGTGTAACGGACACACACACAGACACGCTTCCTGGGAACAGCTGACTATTCTGTATCCAGGACATTAGTGACAAACAAGGAACGTTGACAATCAGAGCAGTTTCCATAAAAGATGAACTTGTCCCACCCGTCCTGTACTCACACTTTCATTTTGATTTCTTTACACCACCACAGAGGTAAATAAGGACGTCATCATTCCTATTAATTTCATATTTATCCTCCTGATCAGTCCACAAATCACACACAGTATTGTGCCAATAATGATGCCAAACCATGCTGAATGGTCTTTGAAGCATATGCACAACACATTTTCTTGTATTGTTAGTAATTAAAATGTTTTAGTTAGAGTTACTTGGACATGAAGACTCAGAGCTCTGGCATTAAGATTTTAAAACAAGCCAGAAGTATTCAATTAGCTCTAAGTGGGTGTGGGCCAGTATATTATAATTTTGAGTTTTAACAGTGACAGCAATACAGCTGTTGATTTCAAAATACAACACCAGTCTCAAGTACAAGATGTGTGTTACTGGAAGGCCTGGCTGTAGGTCTGAAACCTCATCTCTCTGTGCAACTCAAACAGCATGGTACTAACACCTCAAAGGCACGGCTGACGTCTTATACAATCTTCCACTAACAGAAAGAAACACACCAAGACTCACTGTTGACTCGTATCAAACTGTTACTACTGACACAGCTGCACTTAGCAACATCATCAAATGTGTGTCTAGAGTGTGTAGCTCCTCAACTACAAATCATGGAGACTTTACATATTTCCTTAACACTTTGAAAGGCAGGCAAGTGAAAGATTTTTGGATGTTTTTCCTATTACATCAAGTACCAAGTTGTTAACACGCATTTCTGTATGTATGAAGACTCGTATGTAAACTCTTGAACCTGGTCTGAGTTGTGTAACATATCGTAGTGGCCACGGAAACTATCATATGCTGTTTTGATTTAGAAACTAATATAAACTGGTTTCCATTAACTTCGGTGATATGAATAGCTGTAGATCACATATGTTGATTTTGTATTTTTCAGGGCAGATTCATTTAAGCACTACAGGTACTACACTGCCTCACGACGACAGTGGAACTGACAAAAATTATTCAGACTTCATATTTACTGTGGTGAATTATACAACTTGAGCACGTTTCAAAAGCTAGCTAATTCAGCTGCTACAGACATAACCTGTCCCGGAGGGAAAGCAGCCCCCCTCTTGGACCCCACCCGACATCCCATAATCAAAATTAAACAAACACATTTAATGTACCAGACTAACATATAACCTCAAGTGATGTCAGCGTCGGCTAGATCTGAAAACTGAAAACCAAAACAAAACAACTCTGGCATTGTGGACTTTGACAGAAGTGAGTGTAACAGACCCCCTGTAACGCCCGCTCAGTTGGATTGTGGGTAATGTAGTCACCAGGTTTTGACAAAGACAAGGAATGCATAGAATGAGAATAATGAGCTCTCTGTTTCTGATGCGTCGATTTGGATCCTTTTTTATAAACTGTCCATCCTGTGTCCGACTACGTTATCCTGTAGAAGTGCAACGATAATTCAGCAGAATGCTCTTTTAATGCACATACAATGTTATGCGACATGAATTTAATGCTACTGTTGCGTTGACCCGCACAGACAGGACTCAGTGGGTCTTGGGTTTGTCAAACCCTTGATTTCTGTTACTAGTGTATCTAGGATATAAATCAGATAAAGAAAAACCTTTAGCAAGCCTGTTCCTTATTATAGTAAGAGCAGATAAATGTAATAGAGGTTAAAATGGAATCAACTGTTCATACTGTGATACATGTTTTATACTCACAATCTGCCCAAAGGAACAAGTTCTATCCTAGTGTACGTCATCAAGTCACATGGAAAGCTTATCTGCATTTGGTAGTCGATATAATCCAAAGATTTATTTACTACCTTTGTTCTCTTTTTCATGTAGCCTTCATAGTCTTTTCCCCTGTCAGCCCATTAAGCATGCATATAGAAAGATGATTGTTCTAATCACGTTCTTTTGTCTCCACATGCTGCAGTTCAGGCTGGAATAGATTCTCTTCCAGTGACGGTTAATGCTGCAGTGGTTGCACAACAGGGATCGCATTTCAATTATTTTAAGAGAAATAGAGAGCGTGCAAGGCTCTGTGTGCTTGTGGCTGAGATGTGAGTTGGGGGAATTTGGCTTGTTAAATGTAAGAATCTCTGTGCTCATTGTTTCCCGGTCAAGATATCGATACCAAACCACCGTCTAAACTCCCCCGGAGTTTTACCCTCATTTCATCTTTGACTACAGCTCAGCGTTGGTGGGCCATCAGACAGAGGATTCCACGTCCTCACAATATTAGGGGATTTATATTCAAGCTGCCTTCTGTTCCTGAACGTTAAAGAATCAACAATTTTCTCGTTTTCCTTTTAGTAAGTTAAGGAAAGGGCTTAAGTGAGATGATCTCCTTCAGCGGTGCAGTCACTACTGGTGCTCTGGCATCTCTGTAAATCTTTAATGTGTCACCTGTATGATGCACTATGATGTTAAACTCTGCACTGTGATCTTCAACAACGGATTGAGCAACTGTCTCCCCACACATTTAGATAATGTTATTTAATGTTGGTGCCGGGTTGTCGGCAAACCTGATAATGGCTCCTGTTATATGTTAGTCTCTTAAAGTTAGATGTGTTTGTTTAATTTTGATTATGGGACGACGGGTGGGTTCCAGGAGGGGCTGCTTTCCCACGGGACAGGTCGTGTCTGTAGCAGCTGAATGCTGTTAAACAGACCTGAGTCACACATAGTGATCTTAGCATTAAACTTCTTTCTCGACAGATGGGTGTGGTTTACTACATCAGAACAATTCAGATGGTATTTGCTAATCTGGAAACCACAGGAAAAGTTAAAGAATGTTGTCAGATGCACTGCTGATTGCCTGAATGGCTTTGCCGGATGCTGAAAGACAAACCTCACACATCTGGTTGTCTCTGCTGGTTAAGAGTTCTTATTTCAAATACCACTTGATCCAGGCTCAGAGCCATTCGCTGTGGGTGAACTCGAATATGGCAGTAAACCGCAAGCGAGGAAATAATGTAAAGCGATGGTCTCGTCGAAGCTGTTGTGACACCCGATCAGACCTGAGAGGTGGCTGTGATACAGTGCAGGGTCTAAGTCGGCAGAATAGATTTAACTAAAATTAATTAGGATAATTCCCCTCGTGTTTAATTCTAACTGTGCTGAGTTTTTTTATGTAGTGTCATGTATCAGTGTCAATGTTGACCCTCCAAATTGCATGAGAAGTAATACTTTTGCCGAGACAAATTTGCCCCACCTCCTGTATAAACGGGACAAGGTGGAATGGGGGGGGGTTGGAGGTCCGACTGACAGAGAGTGAGCGAGAACAAAGTGAATCAGAGAATTTAAACATTATTTTGTGATTGTTTCACTATAGTTACGTTATAAAGCAGGAATAAACACAGCCACACTTCTGTGCAAACCCTTTGTGTGAATCCAGCCAAATTGCATACATCTGTCTGTTCTGCTGTGTGCGTGTGTGCGTGTGTGTGTGTGTGTAGCCCTGCGCTCAGACACACAGGCCTGAAACTGGATGCACATATAATAGGCTTCTGAAATTCCCAATTTCCATTTATAAATATATAAAATAAAATCAGATAACAGCCTGTCTGCTTCATTTTCAAATTGAAGTACAGGCCCCCTAAGCCACCACGATAAACACCCCGCCTCTACTAGCAACTGTGTAAAATGAACACAGTGGTGGCAGTTTGCTTTAAGTTCAGTGTAAAGGGGCTTAAATCAAAAAGCCACCTTGGAGGAGGGTCAAAACGCCGGCAGTTTGCCGCGATCTCTGTGCAAAAGGGGATATTGTTTTTATGAGTTGCAAGAGAATTACCGCTGCTATTAGTGCTGTAACTTTTACTAATGTTTGTTTAAGTTGAGCTTCATTTCAAGTAAAATTTCAGGAGCTGGAGTATATATTGAATAATACTCTGACATACCTAATAAATGTACATGCTTTTAAAATATGCATCTAAGTGCTACTGACCCCACTGGATGGTCACTATCAGCACCTCGAAAGCTAAACAATAAGTCAGTTTCCGTCAACCGAGTCACATTTTGCTGCCTTTTAAAAGCACTTAAATTTTTTTTTTTATTATCTCAGCTCAAGTAAAAGAAAAGTTTTCTTTAGTGCCAGAGTCTCTGGTTTCATCTTTATGGGAGACAAGTCTATGGGTGGAACAGTATGACTAAGAAGTTACTCTATGTGGAGGACTTGTTTATTTCCACTTAACTTACTGGACAGTGGCTTCTCAAAATCTGTGATTTAATGCTTTATTGTGTCACCGGCGGTACAAGTACTGTGTTTGTTAAGGCTGTGAGTCAGGGATGGGGAGGATGGCTCAGTCTGCGGGCAGGGGCCAGACTCTGTGGCTCTCAACCTGGAGGAGTGTGTCTGGATAGAGCTGCAGTAAATCACCTTTGCTGTTTTAGAATAACTTACGTTGGATACTAATTTACAAGTGACAAAGTTCATCACATGGACGACCCACACTCCATCCCTTTGCTGTTTTAGAATAACTTACGTTGGATACTAATTTACAAGTGACAAAGTTCATCACATGGACGACCCACGTTCCAAACAGAGCACCTTGGCTCAGTCTGGTCTACTCTTTTCTGCAGTGAAAGAAACATGAAAAAATAGCCATATGTAAATACAATGAAGATGTAATGTAATAATGGGCCATAGTATCCTCCCTGTCTGACAACAGCTACATCTACTGTGCTTTAATGCCAAGGCTGGACTCACGTTAAACTGTTTGTCTTGTTCTGGACGTACTCTTATGTCCCATTGGATCCTCTAAAGAATGATTCCCCATTTGTTTAAATATGTTATGCATTATTATAAAAAAAAAAAAATCTATTTAAGGACAGATGGACATACAGAAACATATTATCTGGAAAAAACAAATCTATTGCCATTCAATTAATCTGTTTAGAGCACGTTAAAAGAAGAGTCCCAGGGATTCCTTTGTACACGAGATCCAGTTGTGGACTAGTTCATTCATTACGTCAATGGTCTGGCTTCAATACCATCTACACTTTGTGCACATCTGTCTGATTTCTCTTTATATGTTTGGAGAAAATCTGTATCCAAGCAACATTTATGTTGTTCAAAATATTATTTCTAGTGAAACTGGGACTGAAAAAGACAAACTGTGCTTGTGTTCAATCAACTCAATACACACACTCATATCTAAGGTGGATCACTTTGAAAAATCGCCTCAGATCGTCTGATAGGAGTTGGCAAGTGAAGGATGGAAACTAGACCCTCTGTTTCTGACTGCGTCTCGTTTTCCACCACCTTCTTCTCTCCATATCTGCCCTTAATGAGAACTCCTGTGTCAGATTCAGAGCTCCAGCCAGCACTCTGGTAATTGCTTGAGAGACCTTGGATGAAAAACCTTCTCACATGCAGTATTTCCTGTTTGAGAAATGCTTGATTTGAGACTTTTGAGACTTTTTTTGTCTTTTATGAAAGGTGTTTTAGCAGCCACACACTGAGATAAGACATCAAGTGCGCCCACTATTCACAGCAGAAGGTTCTGGCGCTGCTCAGTGCACAGCTACTCTCTCTCCTCACTGACCTACAGCTTCATCTTTTTGGCGAAGTCTGCGTCTCCCCTGAAATCCTTTAGACATTAAATATATTTTAGAGCAGCTGCAAAGCCAAGAACCATTACTGCCGACAGAGAGAAGGCTGTCGTCCAACAGTAGACTAGAATCAACTCACTAATAGATCATGAACAAAGATCTGGGGAGAGAGGGGAAAAGATTCCCATTTCTCTGAGTGTGGTTTGGTTCTTTTGAAGCCTAATCAACTTGTCTTCAACCAAAAACCAATTAGATAAATTAGCCTCTAGGCTGAGCTTCAGTGCACAGCGGCTCACACTGTCATCACAGTAGCCTAAACAAAGAAAGACAGCTGACAAGTGACTGAAGAATGCAGAAATGTTTGAGCAAAAGGGGCACATGACCCTCGAGTCCAATTTGTACATCAGTTTGGCTTGAATGCAACTTTTGTTCAAACACAGTGAAACCAGAAAGAGCGAAGAGGAGCCAAGGAATAAAGCAAACCAATTTTTCAAAGCATAAGAAAAAGCTATGAATTCAATCATCTTAATGCATAAAACCTGAAGTTCACATTATGCTAACATGTTGATGTATTTCTTATTGCAGTGGCTGATTGGAGACAGAGACAGCCAGTGTGGGGTCATCTGCTCACGGACACAGGGGAAGCCAGTGTGCGGCTCGGATGGGCGGAGCTATGAGAACAGCTGTGAACTGCAGAGGGCGCGTTGCAAAGATAAGACACTGACGCAGGCGCACCGCGGCCGGTGTCGAGGTGGGAATCGGACTCTGGTTTTTAATATCAAGACATATGCAAGAACAGGCTTAATGATTAATTAGATGGAACATTGTGGGTGTGGTGCATGATTGTTAACACTTGTTAACAATTCTTTAGTATATTACTTGTGTGGTGTAGAAGATAATTATTTAGGAATGTAATTATGTATGAATGTTAACACTCTGTCATAATTCTTTAGTATATTACTTGTGTGGTGTAGAAGAGAATTATCTATGTAGAGATACTGCTTGCAAACCAATGATGGTAAGATGATGTCATGGGGTAGGACTGGATAAGTCTGACTTCTTCCTACTCCATTCAAGCATGTACTAGGTATAAGCACATTGATATTGGATTAGCATTTGTTGGATATGTGTAAAATTATGTGTGTTGATATATCAACTGTCTTTACATGCTTGAAAGAATAAATCAAATCAAATCAAAGCAGTAAATTCAGGGACACTCAGAATTCACATCAACATTTTCATGAAATGCACGTTTGCACATTATTCCTACACAATCTTGCCAACAGCTGACACTGAGGCCTTGAAATTTGATGAAGATCTGTGAATGCACCGAAGGAAGAACAGTCTGTGCTCACAGCTGTGTTACCGTTTGACTGTAAAATAACTCCGAGAAGAAACAGACAAGCTATAGTCTCAACATTTTCACAATACTGGAATTACTTTAAAAAATGTTTCCAAGTAGGGGTAAGCAATTTGGATAAAATACTTTAGCATAATAAATGTAATTTTATATCATGATATCAGTTTTTATAGCGATTAATACTTTTTCTGGAAAATCAACTGGACCATGGTCCAGTGTTCACGACAGCCTCATACATCTAGAGGCATTAAAGGGACAGATACAGAACATCAGAGCATGTGAGCGGGGCGACCCGGCGGATTTAGGAAAGAGAACGGAGTGGATTTTTTGTTTTTTTTAGGGTGAGAGTGTTGCCCTGTGTCCTGCTCCAATTTTGCTCCAATACCACTCACACCACGAGCCTGAAACATGCCAAAGCCCGACCCAGAATGCACCTGTCATCCAACACTTTTCAGTCAGTAATGGAGTTCCTGAAGTACTTTAAAAAGGAAACTGATGGGGTCTTACAGGTGTACTGTATATTTTTATTTAAATAGGCCCACTGATTCATTGAATTGTACATGCAACATTTGTTTGTTTTAATTTATTTGTTACACAGGCCTAACTAATTTGAAATAAATCATTTCTATTTGGACAAAGGTATATTGTCCCACTCTATAAACTGCCTTATCATCCATGCCTGCCTCCAGGGCTAAAAACTATCCTAGAAACAAATCATATGAAAGCCCATAGGTTTGCCATCTGTCCAGAACATCCAATTGCAGGAGTAAACAATTAAACTGAGTGCTCTCCCACTTGTGATGTCTGATATTTGATAGAACAAAACAAAGAAGAGAAACAACAACAGTGCTCTATAATATAAACACAACACAGAGTTAATGGCCAAAACTATCTCAAATCTCTAGTACGGCTTAACAATGACAACTCCACCTTTCAGACATCACAGAACTTTGTACAACTTCCTTGTCTTTCAGGTAAAAACTGGGGGAAAATCGGTCAGTTGCCGGTGCCTTCAGCACCAACCTCCACGTCTGAAGGGAGAGACCACGAGCTCAAAGGTACAAAGCAGGAACTTCAGCCACTGAACAAAGTCTGTCCTACAAATAGGAATTATGATAAGCTCAAACTGATGTTACCAAAATTCAAAGCCAGTATTAAATGTTCACCTAAATTACTAAAATATTGGTGTATCTAAGTGTAATCTAACCTTCCCATGAAAACTGTGCATTGTACACTTAGAACACAATAGAATACACTGATTTACTTAAGATTCAAAGAGCAAGATGTTTCAGCCTGGAGCCACAGACAACATTAGAAAGTCTGGGAAAAGTGGAACTGAATGAGAAGATGTCTTTCGTTTTCTGCCTCTCTTTAGGCGTGTAAGTTTTTACAGACCAGGATCACACACTTCCTCAGTCTCTGGATGCCAGCCACACAACCACAGCAGAGATTGATAGGTCTAAAGTCAAGGTTGGAACTTGGCATGTTCCCCCCGTTCAACCCCCCGTTCAACCCCCCCGTATTTTAGGAATGCAACGATCCCTACTGAATCCATTTTGGGGGGCGATTTTTGTTCCCTCTTTATAGTAATTAGTGGTTTTGTTTCATAAAACCACTGGTGTGCCAAGGAAAGGAAAGCTGGGCTGAGCGTGCACAGCCTTTGTAGATGCAGCAGGCCTCCTCTGTTCTAATGAATGCCCTGATTCTCTCAACTGAAAATGATAAAGCGATGCCTTTTTTAGTCAAGTATCGTGCTGGGTAAAGCAGGCATTTTTCAAATGGTGATGTAAATTTTTGCAAACTCTTTGATTTGACTAAGAAATTAAATAAAAGAAACAAACCAGTGAATGTGCAAATATTGCTGCTGTGTCACAACCAGCACAGACAAGCACAAGAAAAAACATAGGGACCAAATTACTCACAGCTTCTGATCATGACGTTGTTTTTAGTTTGCCATAATCACACTGATTTAAATGAGTAGTTGAGTCTTATATACATAAATATACTCAGTCAAAATATGAATAAATAGTCAAATTTAGAAATTCCTCGGTGACATCACCCAGTTCTGGCACTGTCAGTACTGGAGGAGACAACATGTCTGTCTCCTCTCAGGTCCAGACGTGACTGTTTTTAAACTTTTATTTATTCAGGGAGAAGGTCTGCCAAAAGTGGAGGACTGCGGTTGCACTGGTCAGCTCCCTGGTGTCAGTGTGTATGCACAAACAGTCGAATGTCAAGCTGAACACCACAGGAGCTGCGAGGGCAATAAAAACAGCAGTGACCAGCTGATGCAGAGCCCACGTTATTCTCTGACCCCCTGAGAACAGGCCTGTTCGTCAGAAACATGAGCTCAGTTTCCACTGACATTTCAAAAGATCCACGTCGAGCACATGACGCACTCCTCAGGACAAAGTGCTGCTCATGGCTTAGCTCTCGCGCTGCTGATGGTCAGTGGAAGTGTCATTTGTCAGGGAATGTATTGTTTTAGCATTTAGCAACAGCGCAATGAAAGTCCTCTGACATATCTGCAGCAAGGTTTTATGATCAGTACAGCTTGTTCTGTCCTCAAAACCTCCTTAAGGTTTCAGCCCAGGTTGATACAGTGACAACTGTTGCTGTGGTAACAGCAAGTGCAGTTTAATACTAATTGTCATCACTCCACAGAGATACAACACAAGAGCATATGAAGGTGTATGTACAGTGCAGCCAAACTAATTCACAATGTAGTTTTTGTTCTCACTAAAAATGAAAACCACATATAGAACAGGAAATTAAAGAATGCAAATACACTGAATGGCTGAAGGTGGGAAAAAAATACCTTAAATAGCATCAAAACCTGGTTTGATATCATGAAAAACGATTAAAGTCTGCTTTTTATCAGGGAAGATAAACAGCAGTGGAAGCCTACGAAACTCAGATCAACATAAAAAGCCATTAAAAAACTGGAAAAGTGAATTTAAAAAAATGCTGTTTCCTCCCTGTATTCCCAAATTGTGCTCATGAGCAAGGCACTTATAAGCGGAGCACAGTGGCCAACAGTAGTAAACTGGTTGTACTGGTCAGCTCCCAGGTGGGAACAGGACGTTGTTGACAAAGAACATGTCTCCAGCGTGTAAGAGCAGACTGTCCTGTCAACATGTTACAGATGCAGGTCAGTCCAAGTGTCGTGTTGATAGGAACCAGGCGCTGGACCAAGACAGAAGACCTCAGGAGTCCATATTTATCCCAGAATGCAATGAGGATGGAACATACGCCCAGGTCTGTCTCAGCACCTGTACTTTTCCTTCATGTCTTCCACTCTTCATCTTTCTTCTACTAACTCTTCCACAGTTTTGTTGTTCCAGTTGCCCATACTGTACATGTTATGTTGATTTAGTCTGTTCTCACATCTATTGCATCTGTCAGTCTGTCCATCCCAGAAGAAGGATTCCTTCTCTCCAGCTCTTCCTGAGGTTTCTTCCACTTTATTTTTCCACTGTTTTTCTGGGGGGGGGGAGATTTTTCCATATCTGATTCAATGGAGGGCAGAGGGTGCTGTATGCTGTTCAGTATTGTGACTTTTCTTATGGTTTGTTTTCCTCTGTGCGTTGTCACCAGAATCACTTATCACATCAGCGGCCTCGTGTTGCTTATACCACAACACTTAAATTGGAAAAAATGTGTCTAAGAGTGACGAAAAAGAATAGTATTTCTTTTCAGTGTTGTATTTGTTGGACTTTGTAGACGGTCCCTGAGCAACCGTCTCACTGCCAGCTGCACATGTGATATTTCTGAAAATTAGGCTGTAGCTTGTCTGTCTGCGTTACTGTGGTAAAGAGGCGTAGTTTTTGTTTTAACAGTGTTTCACTGATTGATATTGATACAGAAACTTTGAATCTTAATATTTCATCCTAGGATTGGCCTTACGGTACTTTAATAAGTTGTGATAATGTTTCTGGCAAAAAAGTCACCACTTCAATTTAGAATATATGCTTGTCTATTTAAGTAATGCGTAGGCCTTTAGGGGGTTTGCTCCAGCGTTTTCAGAGACGTGAAACCAGCTAGCGTGTTCTGTTTCCTCTTCATCATCAGACTCACTGCATTGAAATTTCCTGCTGTCACAAATATTTGAATACCAAAATTGAAAACCAATTACCTACTCAAAGGACGAACAGTGGAATAACTGGGTAATAAAGCGCTATATAAATAAAACTGAACTCTCAGTCTCTTGTAAAACACTCCTAGTTGACCTAGTGCAAGAGATCAGTTTCATTTCACCGACAGAAATCTATGATTATACCTGTCGTCTTTTGCCGTGTCTACACTCAGATATACTCGTCAAATCATATATGTATATGACAAAGCTGATGTGATATGTGGTGTGGCTTACCTTTTTGCCTCTGCAGGTCCAGTGCCATGCTCTGACACGTTACTGCTGGTGCGTCACCAGTGATGGGAAACCAGTGATCGGCTCCTCTGTGCACAACAGGACCCCGATGTGTTCAGGTACTGGGAGGCAGACATTATGGAAACCTGTAGAGGAATGATCGGAGTTTTTAAAATCATCTAAAAATGTTTGTTCTGTGCACAGTTGCTGATATTTAACATTTTGCTGAACGCACGGCCAGCATGCACTGTAGTGCTGCACACATTGGTGATTCGAGTCTTAGTTGTTTGTACGACCAGAGCAGCTTTACTTCAGAATAATGTTTCACAGAATGTATGACTAGTAGAGGACAGTTGATTATTAGGGTGTAGAAGCAGCATAACAAGCGCTTAACATTTTCAGTGGTGGCTGCTTTTCTCGGTTCTCTGAGCCAAGAGTGCTTGGAAGCCAAGTCACTGGGGTTTGGGCCAATTAACTTTCAGTTTACTGGACTGGGCTTTTTTCAAAATTCAGCAACTGGAATTCACAGGCTACATTAGTCTACTGGGCAGTGCATCGGAAACAGAAGTTAAACTGAATAAATGTCCAGTGAACTTAGCCTTTATCTGAAATAAATGACTTTCAGGAAGCCCGACTGTGCTGATGATGGATAAAGAGTGAAGAGCCTTTGGGCCACAGTTAGAAAGTCTGTCTTGCCATACTATGGCCACATGTGTGGTACATGCCATGCAGAACATAGCAGGTGCAAGGTAACTTTTAACTCAGTCCTCTACTGCCTCTCTTTCTCTGCATTCCCCTCGTGCCACTAATGGCCTGTGTGGCTTCTTTCAGCACCTGCTGTGTTGTAGCTCTTCAAACAGAATCAGTAATGTTCACAAATGGAGCATTTCTATTCACACGGGAAAACCACATCGCTTTTTAGATTCCGAAAAACAAAGATATATAGTAGAAGTTCAAATGTCAAGTTAGTTTTTTTCTTTGTTTGCTGTATAATTGTGCTTTCAAACCCGAAAGTTACACAGCAATTTTTATTACATGTACTAACTGGACAGTAAGTTCACGCAGTATTAAGAGCATCCTGTGGCATTTTCAACCACTTTTACTTCTAGGAGTAATGCTTTTTGTAATGGGTCTTTGTTTTGTTTGTTAAAGACATGAGGCGTCCTTTCCTCTGATCCTTTATCTGAAGTGTCCAGTCACCAGCTGATTTTAGATAAAGGGGCATTTGGGTGCACTAAATAAGACTTTTGTGAAGGATGTTCTTATGTATCCTTGCTCATGGCTCCTCCAGGCAGCCTCCTCGCTCCTTGATCCCTGCTCCCCAGAGCAGGAATAAGAGTTTTAGGACCTTCGAGACGGCAAACCCAAACAACTTCCTGGTCAAGTGAGGATTGAGGAATGATCAAATAAGGGAACTGGGATTTACTCCATAGTCCTGCTGTTGGTCTCACACTGTTCCACTGCCAGTAGTTCCACTACAGAGAATTGATTTTAGTCCAAAATTAAATACTGATGAAACAGAGTTTAGAACTGAATTTCCTACATTTGTTCAACAGAATTCAGTATGAAGAAGCTTGATGAGTTCTCATGCAGAAACCAAGAGTTTTGTTGTGGTTTTGAACTTCAAGAAATGCCTTTTTCCTGCACTCCACCAGTACTCGTTGGAAGACAAATCTTTTCAGCTGCCTAGCTTTAAATATTTTCTATATGAAATACCAAAACAAAGATTGCCCAAAAAAATCTCTACTTGTCTCCTTTCTGTCCTGCATAAGATCCAATATCTTCATTGTTTCTTGCAAAGGTATATATGTGACACACCAGTAAACCTGGTATACATCTGCTGCAGTCATCCACACCCAGCTCACCTTCTCTTGCTTCCTCTCTGAACTGAGAACAAAAAAAACTTCACTGGCATGCTCAGACGCCCCTAAACACTATGACTCGAATCAATCATCTCACATACATCTGCAGGAAACGTCCATGAATTTATGGGAACTCATGCTGGGACAAGTGGACTGTCAGGTAGTAAAATTCTTCCTAGTTGCCTTCACCCAAAATTCCTCCCCTTTGCTCTTCTATTGTGATTGCTTGCATTACATTTTGCCCTTTTTCCATCCATGCATGAAACTGACCATTTGCATGTGTGCACCAAACAAGAACAATAGCTGGAAATGTAAAACATAATTTGTTTGACAATCATTTTCCACAGTTGGAGCAAATCACTCAGGTTTGGATTAGGAAGCACTAAATGCGACAAGCCTAATTTTTCAGTTGTGTGCCTTTTATCAAGAACTAACTGAACATAATTGTCAGACTTTGATAAACCCCAGCTTCTAACTCTAAGGAAAGACATCAGTGGGCTGGGTGATCTGCAGGAGCTATGTTTTTCCTGCTGGTGTGTGCCCTGTGTTAACATGGAACAGTTGTTGCTGCTGTTTAGCCTTTTGCTTTGTACATGTTTTTTCCTTAACAGGGTCAGTAACCGACAGACCACCTGGGCCACCGAACTCTGGCAGAAAAGGTGAGTTGAGCTCTGTTGCATGTTGTGTGTGCATGTGCATGAGTGTTTCTTTGTAATGAGAAAGACAGAAACAGAGCACAAGTTCCAAATGTCTTTTGACCAGATTTTGTTCCATCTGATCTGTGCAAAGTTCAGAGAGGTGCATGTCTAATGTTTCACTTGTAATGTTACGGAGCTTCACAGAAAAAAAAAGTATTTTTCTTTAACTCTTTACTGATGCTGAGCTCTTGATTTAGCATACAATTACCATTTAACTAATCAGGTGTTTGTTACTCTTCAGTGTATGCATCAACGACAGTATTGCATTCTATTTTGTTTTTATTGCTGTGCACATCGGAGGCCATTGGGCTGGAGTCACAGTCCTTATATTTTTGATAATACTTGGCAATAAAGTTTACGCTTACTTGAATAGTGAACACTATATAGTTTCACTGGCTATGTGCCCTACTTGCCACAGGGTAAAGAATGGCTGTACTGTGCTTATGTAGTTTTCCTCTAGTTTCGGTGATGTAACCAAGTCGATTAAAGAAACGGTAAAATAAAACTGAGTCTGCAGGGAACATGTGACAAACAGCAGCTCTGCTTCAGAAATCTTACTGAAAATACATTTAGAAGGCTTTCCTTAAACTGAGACCTGATGGGCAGCTCTTCAGGGTTTCACTATTGTAAAGCACTTCAGTTGCCATTTCCCAGGCCAGACGGTGTTTCTCTATATACAACAGAGTAAAGGACTAGAGGGAGACCAGGTGACAGCCGAGGCAGGGCTTTGTTGGCTATATTAAAGGTTCTTGTCCCCCCCACTCACAGCCCAGACCTGGATCAAAGAGTAGTTAATAAACTGTAAATAAGTTGTTTAACATGCTCAGTATCGACAGTTGGTACAAGGAAATCTGTAGCACATGTACATACTGTATCTCTGTTTGACCCATGTTTGCACTTTTCTGAGACCAAGAAGAAGCTTTATTTTATTGTCATTGTAATATTGTGACACGTACAACGAAATTTTGTTTGGAGCTGAGGGCCCCGGGCCACTGCGTGCATACGCGCCGCCATGGGTTCAGTGTCTTGCCCAAGGACACTTCGACATGTGGACTGCAGGCATCGAGATTCGAACCTTCAACCTTCCAGTTGGGAGACGACTACTCTACCCCACCGCACCACTGTTGTCGTCCCCCCCCCAGCTAGTAACTACTGCATTTTATTTACAGTTTGAACTGCCCAGGTCAGTTTGACCTCAGGTGTTTCAAGATAACTGACACAGTGTTGATCCAGAATGACTCCAGTCAAAGTTTCTCTGTGGTTTGCTTTTAATTGAATTATTTCCAAAGGAATGTTTCAGATGCAACAAATCTGCACACTGGTGAGTATAACAGGTAGCAGATAGCACTAGCATTGTATAAAGATTAAGTTTGTTGTACAATTGTTTTACAGGACAGATGTTTTCCCAGTTCTGAATATTTACTTCTTCCAAAGTTTTTGTAGAGTTTTTTTCTTTTGTTTTGTTGCGTCAATGCGCTGTACATATGCACCAAACACTTTACCACTGCTAGAAACAAATGTATTTTTACAGGGAAAAGTACAATGAGTTGTGTTTGAATTGTTTTTTAAGCAGGTTTTTTCTTACCACATGGTATTACAGCTTTTAGGCTGGAGCTAAAACATGTTATCCAAAGTACTTTCTATAATTGGAAATGCTTAATGATGACATATTTTTCCATAACACTGGATAAAAAAACAGAATATGAGAAAGACAGTGACAGATTACTCAGCCCGCAGCTTAGACACTAGTGGATTCAAACATTAAGGCAATTTTATAGTGAGGTTTTATGGTGACTATTTATGAATGTGGCAGTGCAGTGGTCTTTACTATTATTAGCGGTTATACAGTATGTTATGTGGTTTGTATGCAGCTAAATCCGACTGAGAAACGCTGTATATTGCTGGACGCTTGTTGATGCTGCTTTTGAGAGTCAGGAGATTATTAATCATCTGATGTTGTATGTGCTACATACACAGAAGGGAGGGAGAAATAAATCCACCTTGGAGAATAAACATTTCATATTTTCATTGTACAAATGGATGAAATTTTAGGTGGGCTGTGGTACTAAAGGAATGATCAGGGGGACAAATATAAATACTATGCTAGATTCATTCATTTCACTAAAATGCCATATCCACAAATTTTGGCCAAATCTACAAACCCATCTTGGACCAAGGCATGAGACAAGGGCAACAGAATAAGAGTCGGACCTTTGTCCTCTGGAGACCATCACTTTGATAGTGTCGGGGAAGTCTGGCTACCTGTTGAGATTGTACTCTGGACCAGCGCTTTGGACAGACCAATCAATTAACCGACTGACAAGTCAGCTTCAGTGTTCTGAGCGGGGCAAGTCATCTTATTCTGGCAGCCAAAAATGATGCTCACAACCCTTCATCAGTTCGGTGGTGAACTCAGCCTCTGCTCGGCAGGCAGACGACAGGAAGATCCCGACAAAATGAGGCTGGAGTCGGTGGTGTCTTGACTTCAGAGAATGTGTATTACTGCACACAGCTCCGTTCACCCGTCCATCCCCCTCGGCGCACAACTAACTAGTTAGTATGCTAATTTAATTTAGCGCCGCCTAGGCTCCACTAGCTTCCGCAAAGACAAGATCGTGTGTGTGTGTGTGTGTATGTATGTGTATGTATGTATGTATGTGTGTGTGGATGTGTGGTTCAGACTGACTGTGAGGGAGATGTGCTAAATGTACAGGTCAGTGTGACGAGTTGATTTACTGATGTGTGAGAGAGACAGAGATGTAGAGCCAGATGTGGGTGGCCATCTTTTTGTCTGTACTTCTGTCTGTCTTGGCCGGGTCATGTGCAAATCCCAACTATTCAACAATTCTGGAGAGTAGATTGTATTAACCTCAATAATGGCAGTCTCTTTTCGTTTCTTTCTGACTCTCAACCCAGATGACGGCTCCAAGCCCACACCCACCATGGAGACTCCCGTTCCCCCTGAGGGTGATGGTAAGTCTTCCCTAACTACTCCTCCACCTGCACAGAGGTAAAACTGTCACTCGGTTAGCCAAGATGGTCATTTACATTAACTAGCTAAGGTGCAAACTAACAATGTTTCTCCTTTGTGTACTTTTAAACTTTTGATCTACAGTGTACTAAAACCAAGATGACAATTCTAAGAATCCACCATTACATCAAATCGAAAAATCCAGATGTCAAAAATATCACGACATCTCTGATAATTTTTCTAAATACTAATACCACGGATGCAAATTATTTATGGTTTTGTGGCAAAGCTTGGCTGTAGTTTGAAATGTGCAGCTACTGGCCAGGTTTAATGTAATGTATCTGTAGTAAACTGTCTAGAGATCATCTAAAAGTGCAGAAGCATTGATCTAGTCTGTCATCCTGTGCCTGCAGAGATAACTGCGCCAACGCTGTGGTTCAAACAGCTGGTTTATAAGGAGAATAAGCAGAACAGCTCCACTTCCAGGAAGCAAGGTGAGAGAAAGAAATCCTTTAAAATTCTAAGAAATGAAAGCACACGTTCTCCTTTATATACATTAAAACACTAGATCGGCAGTTTACAACATGTGTGTGGGAAGCCAAGCCAAGTAAAACCACCTACTCAAATATCACCACTGACTGCACTGTTTTCAGGACACAGTTATTAGCCACATATTGATCTTAAGAGGAATATGACTATACCAGAGGAGTAGCTCAAACCCTAATAAAGTGTACACTTGGCTCCAGTTTTACCTGGTTTCAAAGCTATCTGTTTAAGATGAAATGTAAAACATTCCCATTTTGACAACAGCCCTGCACTACTGGGATTATATTTCTTGCTTTCTTTCCTTTGGTGTAATTTGTTTAGCTTTCTCTGTCTCCGTTTCAATTACGCCTCGACATGTTCGCTACCCTCTAGGCAGCCGGATGCCATTTCACGCTTCTGCATCAAGTCAGGGAGTGAATGTGGTGGGGATCGTGAGCATGTGTGCTTGTATGCCCAGCAGTGTGAGGACTGGTTTAAATTTTATACAGTAAGAGTGGGAACATTTGGAAAAGTGAGGACATTTTGGCTGGTCCTCACGTTCTCACACCCTTTCAAAGGGTATTTTCACTTTTAAGGTTCAAATAAGAATACGGTTTATATTAGCGTTGGGTATAGACATTTAGTTCTGATAGTTAAACTTAGGGTAAGGGGCTAGGGAATGCATTTGGTCAATGAATGTCCTCACAAAGATGGCTATATAAATATGTGTACATGGTATTACACACACGGTGGGGACAGAAACCTGTTCACACACACACATTGCGGGGACCACTGGACCCAAAGGGAAACTGTGGTCATCTTAGCGCTGAGGATTGTATTTTAACTGACAGACATTCATTGTGACAGCTCTTTGAAACTTCTGTGGCAACACCAACTCCCTGTTTCCAGTTACCACCCAGTGTCCTCAAAGGACAAACAACAAGGTTGAGTGAGGGAGACATCATCACATACTGTTTGAGACATGAGTGATGTGCATCGGTATACGTCTGCATATAATCTATGTATCAAAGGGAGATTCCATGCCTTTATATTTGTGTGTGTGAATATGCATATGTGCATGAAACTGTCTTTAAAAGTAAAATAATCTAGAAAGATATCAGCAAATTAATCAAAAGTAAAAAGAATTAGCTATAGCCCTAAATTTATTTTTAACTTAGCTAAGTAAACATAGATGGTAACAAAAATGACCATTACTACTTTTACCCAAAGCTACTCCATCTAATTTCTTTTTAAGCCTAGAGGGTCTAGTGAGACTCACAACAAACTATAACTTTTTACCATTCTTTGCCCCTCCCATCACATCCTGTTTCCTATCCATGACGTAAGCTACAGAAACCTGGTAGTGACAAACTGCACAGTACGAGTCCACCAGCCTGAAGCTAGTGTTAGCTGACTAACGAATAAATTTGTCAGTCCGGTAGAACACTCTGGTTACTGCTAAAGTGACACAAAGCACTAATGTTACACAAAGCTTGAACTGCTCCCAAATTAAAGTCATATTGATTGAATACAAAGATAAAATCATGACCATGCGAGGTCGCTAATGTTACCAAAACAAACACCTATGCTAAAACATAGCAAGAAGAACGCCATATCTGAATCAAAATTGAGTCCTTTGGCTGCTTTTAACACTCTCCATCTCAAATAGCGAAAAGAACTTGAACTCTCTCTGTGCAAAAGAACATGACCTCTTTGGTCTGGCTGTTTGAACTGACTACTTTGTGGACTGTACTTTGACATCACAAGGTAGAGAAGTTGGAGCAACAACAAAAAGTCTGTAGGCAGCAGAGTATCATGGACAGGGGTAGTATAGCTGAGACACACCACATCCCGTCCCAGTTTCACTGGACTTATCAGACAATGTGTAAAATCTTAGTTAATGTACCTTTAAGTTATGGTCTACTTCCATAGCCTGAAACTCCCAGCAGTCAGCTGGAGAGATCATTATACAGAACTTTTTCTTTCTACCTTCCTTACTAAAATAGTTTTAAAGCAGAGAGGATTTGGTACAGCAAGTCCTCATTATTTAAACATTATCTAAACCTCTCTGTCTTGTCTTTCTCTCCCTACAAGCTGGAAAACCTGAGTGCTCACAGAGTAGCCCTCCTCTATGCACATAAACTGTGGTCTTCATTTACTGTCTCTGGATACCCCATAATAATGATTTAGGGTGATGAGGAGTTCATGTTAGCCAGACCTGTTTGTTTAGGCAAAGCAGTGTAAAGTTCATTTTTCAAACAGATGGTTTGTTGCCAGACTTTGACACGCTGTTGTTCCAAGGTTGCAAGGAGGGGGAAGCACTCTGTCATGAAGATAATTTCTGAACGTGTGTGGAAAACAAGAAGTTAACTAACCAATGCTCCTCCCTTGTGGAGAGACAAACAAAAGAAAACCAAAACGCTGAAGGGATATGAGGCCATTGTGTCAGCTAAGAGCATGATTTCATATAAAATCTTAAACAGGAATTTTGTTTAATTGTATTTACATGCAGCATGTGTTACACTTCTCAGTAAATTAAGCGACAATGGTAACGTATTGCAGCTAATGAACAATGTGTCAAAATATATATACAGTAACCATTTTATGAACATCATCTATTTTTATTGCACTCTAGGTTCTAAGAACAAGCACATGCACCTACATACCTCCTCACAAAGTTCCACCACTACTAACATTTCTGCAGTTTTAACTGCAGAGAAAGCTTTGTTGAGACAATATTGCAGTGATTACCCCACAGCTGAAAGCCATTGGAGTGAAGTGTAGAGGAGAGAGGGTTGGTGGGAGAGATGGGGGGCACTAGAATGGGGGGAGAAAAGGAAAGTGAAGGGATGAGAGGCTTAAGGGGGTGGGAGGAAGGGACTGAGGAACTGCTCAATATTGGTCATCTTTTGCCCATTATGATGAAAATCACTACAACAACATGGAAATTGTTACAACTGTTCCTGACGTCCACTCATGTGGGTTTCTCATTTGTCAGTATTTGTTTTCTGAGGGTTTGTGTTTCTGATCTTTCTGTTTCTGCCAAGGGAACAGGACTAAAATTAAAAAAGAAACAAAAACAAAAAATAAACAAGGCATCCAAAGACGTCATATCTTGAATTTCACATCCACACAAAGCTGAGAAGATTACTTTGCAACTGTCCCCCCATTTTTAAGTATGACAACTATTTGCTTTTGGGGATCCTGGTCCCTGGCACCAGAATAACCTCTCTATAATAAACAGCGTTAAAGAATTTGTATGTGAGGGAACCTTGGCGAGGACCGGAGCCACGGCACAGCGCTAAGAACACTTGAGTGAGACTCACTGAAGAAAAGGGGTTTTGTGTCTTTCAATGTGTCAAAATGAAACACAGGAAACACAGGAACCCCCCCCCCACACACACACACACACACACAAAACGTTCCACGTTCCCTGCTACTGAACCTGCCACTATCATCTTCATCTTTATTAACCTTCCCAGGGAAGAAGACAAAGACCTACTGTGTCTCATACTGTATATGTAGATCAGGTTTCGTGACAATCTCTTCAAATTTCTCTGCTCTAAAGAAAATTATTCACCATCCTATTAATCAGGAAATCTTGTAACACTTCAATTTTACCAAAAATCCCATTTAGTGAAGGACTAGTTTAAAGTTTTCAAACTCAATTATGAATCTAAAGCTGTTTTTTAGCTCAGTTTTTGGTCTCTACCAATTCCTGAGAAAAGCATCTGCATCTTTAGCTACTAAACATTGTAGTTTCTTTATTAGCCACTCGCTAACTTTGTCTGCCATCTGGTGCTGTTGCATGGATCTTTGTCACCTAAAATCATCAGCCAGAACCAAAACAATAAAGATGTGGGCAGTCAAAATAAAACAATGATCTAAAAGGCACTACAAGGCTCCAAAGGAAAAAGCAGTCAGGTTATAATCTGCCATAGAACTGTGACTAGAATTCATAACAGAACTGTTTTGAGCTTTAAATAAAGGACATACAATAAATAATTCTGACCTCTGTTGTGGGGTAGACAATATGCTCACAACTCTGTAGGAGTCCAACATCTAATTTCACAAGCTCGTTTAGAGACATCTCCAAATGGTTAGCACGACCATTACTGTAACTTAGCTAAATGCTTCATAGTGCACTTGAACATAAAATGACAAATGAATCAGGAGTCGTAAAAGCACACTTCACCGTCATGGTAACATGCTTAACATGCGGCTCTGTTGTACTTGGCTTATGAGTGAGAAACAGACTAAATGGATGTGAATGTAAATACACGGTGGTGGGACTAAGTGTTGCAGGAGCATCTTACAAGAGTAGCGGCTGTTGCTGAACAGACAGTGTATGAGGGGTCATGGTAGGTAAGACTTCCTAATGCAAGCTGAGGAAAGACTGTTTTTTGGTAGCAGTCCTTAATAATTCTGAAGGCTTTCACTGCATCTCACAGTCTGCAAACTGAGTTTTATTAGCTATTACAGAGATGATTCAATTGTCATTACTTAACTTCTACCATGTGACATGACAACGGGTGGTTTTGCCATATTTAGCATTGTTTTATAATGTGTTTAACACCTGACATCCAGCTACACGATGGGCAATATGTTCATGGGATGAAGCGGCGCTGAGTTATCTTGAATTAAGTGAGAACATCAATACTCAAACTTGAAAGCCCTAAACATCTAACACTTTCACAAAGTGATCTGAAGGATGCTAAATACTAGTTCTACCAACCAAAATTTGATGGCAAATCACCAGTAAATTTGGTTGATCAACAGCCAGTTGTGATTGGGAAACTTGCCCCTAAATAGTGGCCTACAAATACAACAGGAGGATGCATAACACTATATATACGTTTTGGATTTCGTGGACAAATGATCAGTTTTGGATAGGGTTACATGATCAATATCACACATTGACCTTTAAAATTTTCTGTCTGCAATATGTGTCTGGTTGTCTAACCGTCTCTCTCTGTATATATTGAGTGTGTTTCTTATGGTTTTAGAGAAAGTTCCCTCTTGTGACCAAGAGAGACAGAGCACCTTGGAAGAGGCTCGGCAGAACCCTCGCGAAGCCATTTTCATCCCTGAGTGTGGGCCTGGAGGCCTTTACAAACCAGTCCAGTGCCATCAGTCAACAGGCTACTGCTGGTGTGTTCTGGTGGACACAGGACGGCCCATTCCTGGAACCTCCACCAGGTAACACACAGTAAGGATTAGCCCTTAACTCAGAATTGTTCTATACTGTATGAAGAGCTGTTACAATATACATACAGTACAATAGCTTGTGGTGGGGTGTCAGCTAACATGTCTACAGTGACAATGCTAACGTGTTTAGTGTGCTAGCATGTTGACATCTGCTAATAAGCACTGAAAACAAAGTTCGTCCGAGGCTGTTGAGAATGTCACTAGTTTGCTGGCTTTTATTCAAAGTGAAGAATTGGACAAGTCAAATTTTGCCTTGATGATGCATTAGATGAAAAGTTAAGGCATCCCGAAGTCATTTGAATTAATCGCAAGGGAAACATGCATCTGTGCCAAGTTTAATGGTAATCAGTTATGGAGATATTCCACTCAAAGCCACAAATGTCAATCTCGTGGTAAAGCCAGAGGAAAGGTCAATGGACTCACAGAGTCAAGATAAGATTTATGCTTAGGAGACCATGAATGTCTGCACCAAATTTCATGGCAATCTTTCAAATAGCTGTGAATGCATTTCAATGTTGAACCGAGCACTGACGAACAGACCGACATCCATCCCTAGAGCTACTGGCTAACAGCTTGTTTTGCTGCTAAAAGAGAAGTTTAGATCCAAGCTGCTGTTGCCATTTTCACTTTACTTTCACATTATCTTTAAGCCCCTGATGGGAAACTCACTTAGCTGACCATAAACACTCAGCTTTTGGTATGTCATTTGTTTTCAGTGCAGTTACTACTGTTTATATTGCTTTTGGCAAAATGGCAGAGGCACAGTTGGTTTTTGCAAAGCAGAGAGATGGAGATGAGGCAACAGAAAAGATTAAATAAAATATTCACGTTTTGGTTGTTTAAAAGGTTTTATGATTTTTATCTAGAACATCGAGATCACAACATGAAACAATGCTAGACAGAAAGAGCCGAAGGTATGAAAAGCTAAGCATGCACCAATAAATAAATGAAGTTTTTATTCCTGCAAGACATCATCATTATCTCCACAGGATGATTTGTTTTACATGATTACATGATTGTTCTTTGGCCTTAATACTATTTGCATACAGGATAATGCTGGCTGTGTGCCTTGGATTTATCATTTAGTCTCTAATAAATAACATACCAGGGTTTGTTTTTTTTTTTTCTTGTTGTTGTTAAAAGATTGAAGCCAAAGCAAAACAACTGCAAGCTTAAGACTCTCATCTGCATTTTAGACACTGAATGAAAAACCTGATTTGATTATTTCTTTACTTTGGACTTTATTGTTCTTTAGACTAGACCTCATGCCATCCAAATTCATCTCCCATGGACAGCAACGTGCAGAGTAATGCACCAGTCATCCCATCTTGGACCAATGGATTTGCAGACTGAAAAAAAAAAACAAATGACTACTTGCTTTTACTTTGGAAAAAAAAAAGCCAAATCAGACACACATGGCCAGTTTTCCATCCTGTTCAATACAATGATACAGTACCTAGGAGAAAACAAGTCATGCCTTGCATAATGCCAAACAATTTGCTATGGCTCAGAAACAAAGACTAAAATGAATGTATTCACTAAATATTTATTAAAAATTGAATCACTGAGTATTTCTTTACAGATCTATAGTGGACACATGGATTAAAACCAAAGAGCGATAGGTTATAATTTACTTTTATGTGTAGAGATGCATGCTGCGACTAGATCAGGGAGAGTACATGTGTTCCACCTCAGACTGTTCTGAGGCTTGGAAGAAAAACAAGAAAATCTTTTGTGGTGTTTTTGTTTTGTGGAGTGTTCGGTCACAGGCCATGTCTGACTTCTTGTATTTGATAGGGCACAAATAATTTTTAAACATGGACCAGCAGTGCTTTAAATGTTTCAGGCATTTCCACTATTGCTAAAGCAGGTTTATCTTCTTTCTTCTGTCTCATGGAGTCACGTTCCCGCTGTCCTCTCTTCTCTGTGTAACAGGTACCAGATGCCGGAGTGTGATGGAGCTGCACGATCTCGCATCACAGACACAGAAGATCCCTTCCAAGGCAGAGAACTGACAGGTTCGATTCAATCTTGCGCTTGGATTGGAAAAACATTCCTGGATTCAATTTAAATTTGTGTAACAAATCTTATTTTTAATAACTGATGCAGCTAAAAGTTTGACTAGCATGCCTTCAACAATGTTGATAATGAATGAGAAAAAAAAAAATCTAGTCAGACATCGAACCTTTGTGTTGTGCGGTCCCCCCCCCCCCCCCACCCCAGGATACAGACCACCCATGCATTTGGCTAGGGTTACTGGAGTATAAAGGTTCCAAATCTAAAATGACTTCCCCTAAAACACACTGGATGTGCTAGCCATAAATGAGGAGATATTTTATGTCCTGTAAAGGGATGTTCTGAACCACAACAAAACAACATTTCATGGCCATCACATCAAGGCAAGAGGAGAAAATAATGCTCAAGAGAGCAGTCAGTTAACCAGGGCTGGAAAATAACTACATTTAATCAAGTGCTGTACTTAGTGAAAGGGCAATTTTGAGGTGTCTGTATTTCACTGTTTGCTCCTTTGGCTTCACTACATTTTAGAGGCAAATGTTGTACTTTTGACTCTACTAAATTTACTTCATCTGCATTTTTAAAGCCTTCAGACTAACAAGATCAAATCCAAGAAGCCCAGAGCCCGTTTGCTGCTGCCAGAGGTCCTGCACCACATTTTACCTTTTACACTTTGCCACATATGCTGCATACTGTATAGCAAAATGATTTGGCCCTCCAAACACCCTAATTTAATACTTGGATTAAGGCGCAGCAAGGCAGCGCTTCTCCGAGCTTATTGTGTCAGTGGAAATGCCAATTGTATTTATCTGGCGGGGCAGCGTACTACCTCCCACAGCACGGAGCCAGCACAATGACAATAACGAGAAGTGAACAGAGTCGAGGACAAGGAGACCACAAACACTGAGAGGGAGGGGAGAAGGGAGCAACTTAGAAAGCTTGTGAGAAAAGAGAGTGGCAGTGTGTTTTAAGCTTTCCAATAACAGACACATTTAGGAGGGGGACACTTGCACTGGTTTAACATATTATTTATTATATTATTTACATCTGGGCTATTAAAAAGGGCTACCCAAGCTGTTCAGAATTGTGTTATAAAAGCTAACAGGTCTGCACTGCTCAACAAAGCTCTCTCATCACCACACACCTCTGCACCACCTCTTCCCATGTACCTCAGCTCTGTTTTCCTGAAGTCTTGTAAAACAGTTTATTTCACCTCTATGGAAAACATATTCAAAATGATTCACCAGTAATTGTGAACACTGGCCAGTTTTCAGATGCACCTGGTCTGTCATTAACCACTGGATGATGTTTGTATGCCTTCTTTTACTGTGTAACAGCTGTTTTCTGTTTGATATCTGTCATAATGGTTCACTGGTTCTGAGGTTATATAGTAGAGGCACTTCAGCTTCACTGCGCCCTAATGACTCAGATTAGCTCTGGGACGTAATGGGTGTATTTTTGTCTTTGATTTGTGCCAGGCTGCCCAGAGGGAAAGAAAGTGGAATTCATTACAAGCTTGTTAGATGCCCTCACCACTGACATGGTCGTAGCCATAACCTCACAAGCCCCCTCTGGTGGTGGGAGGTAAGTTGTGTCACGTACAACAGTAAACTCAGGAGTATTGTACCTAAGCAGAGCAGGTTGATTCCTTGTGGAAAACCTCAACCCTGTTCTGGCTTTTCTCAGATAATACTGCGTTTAACCCCGTTTTTCTGAACTGCACGCCAGTATTTTTTCTCTGACATGAAGCATAGATCTCAGCACAGACATGGACAGTGTGGTGTTCACTTTCCATCAGTGGTAAAACTACAGACAGGAGACAGATGAAAGGAAAACCCTGAACAAATGAGTGGCCTCTTCCAGGATGACAGTGCCCCCATCCACAGGGCACCAGAAGTCACTGAACGGTTTGATGACATGAAAGAGCATGAAAATGATGTGAAGCATATTCTGAGTCACCAGATCTCAGCCCAGATGAACAGTGAACAGCTATGGGGGATGTTGGAGCGACGTGTTAGACAGCACCTACGCCACCATCATCAAAACACCACATGTTGTGTTCATCCCTCCAGTAGAGTTCAAAGACTTGGACAGTCAATGCCAAGGTGCACTGAAGCTGTTCTGGTGGCACGTGGTGGCTCAGCACCTACTGAGACTCTTTATGTTGGGCTTTCATTTCATTTGTCACCTGTCTGTATATAAATTGATGGGGCTGAAAGGTATTTTGGAGTAAAGCTGTCGAGATTATGAAATATGTCAGTGTGAGACTTAGTCACTGCCTGAAAAGGTGAATCCATTCTGCCAAGCAAAGCAGATATTTTAAAAAATGTATTGTAAGCTACTGTTTGCTGCAACAAAATTGACACCTGCTACTGAACAAAACCGACTGAAATATTTAGATTTGCATCTTTTTTTCCAACGGGTGTTGTGGTTTCACTTCAATGTAAATCAACAAAGTGGACCAATCTTTTTCAAGTGATATAATTGTGGATCAAAAGTGCATCATGTAGAATTAACTATAATTTACCAGCCCATCTTAAAATGCACTTCAACATGTTGCTTTTTGGTTTGTTTTTGCAGTTTATTCTGAATAGGTCTACTGTGTTGTTGCTATGGTTAATAATAAAAAAATAAGGTAACTGTAACTGCCTTTTAACACCTTTTGCTGCTTCCTTTTATGCCAACTATTCTGTTTTGAAACATCCATGTTTTAACTTCTGTCTATTCCTCTGACCTTCCCCAGGTTTGTTGAGCCTGACCCCAGTCACACTTTAGAGGAGAGGGTGGTGCACTGGTACTTTGCCCAGCTGGATAGCAACGGAAGCAATGACATCAACAAGAAGGAGCTAAAACCTTTCAAGAAGTACCTGAAGAAGAAAGCCAAACCCAAGAAATGTGCACGCAAGTTCACCGACTACTGTGACCTGAATAAGGACAGGGCCATTTCCCTGCAAGAGCTGAAAGGCTGCCTGGGCGTCAGCAAGGAAGGTAAGAAGAAAGGAAAGCTTGGGCAAACTGAGCAGAGGGAAACAGGATGAGTGAGAGTGGGTTGGCAGGGTCAAGGAGTGGGGTCATAACCACGGTCTGAACCTGAGGCCAGCTGGGAAAATCCGTTCTCTAGACAAAGGTGATCTTGTACAGTAAATGGGGTTTTTCTAAAAGGTAAAACATGGTACTGTCTATTCTGAACCAGCAGAAAGACTTCAAAACTACAATGCATGAATTCTATTACAAATACGAAAAACTGAATTAAAATGGTACGTGGTGTTGTATTATGAATAATTTTAAACACAACAAGCAACCTTTCCCAGACAAGTCATTTTTACTACTATTTTCATTATGTCATAGTTTAAAATTAGTTGAGAGAGTCGCAGCCAGCCAGTCGTTTAGAGGAAGGAATGAAGTAACTGTGGTACATGTGACAAACAGATGTTTTGGCAGTCTAAATAAGGTGAACTGCTCTACTCAGCACTCGCTGATGAATATTTAGACAAGCCTAATGTACTGTGTTTGTGGATCTTAGACACTGTCTGGGCCGGAAACCTGTGACTACTTATCATGGGTTTACAGAGCAGTCCTAATAGAGATCATTAAGTACTGTCAAAGGAGCTTACAGCGAGAGACTGCTGCCAGTCTACAAGCCACATGCTATATTAGGCAGCAGAGAGAAAAATAATTTTTCTTACTGACATTTATGTTTAGCCATTTTAAAATGAAGTTTTAACTGGTTTGAAAAAGCCCAGAGATCATGAAATGCCTTCAACATGTAAATGAACAGGGTGACTTTCATTTCAAAAAGAACATAAGTAAATGTAATGAGAAGTTATTTTTTTACAGGTAGCTGACTGATATTTTCTTTAATGATTTCAAAACCAAAACATCCACCTGTATTAACTTTAACGTAGTTCTCTTTTGCAGGTAGCTCAATGACAAGTGGAAATCAAGGGACAAGGCAAGGGACAAATTTGTACCGTAAGGCAAACTAATGTGCTTTCACTAACTTTGCCTTAGGCTTTAAGTGCTGTAGGCAGCTTACTGTATAATCCATTAACATGCACTTTGGTAAAATGTGTCACTTTGGGTTAGTTCCAGTAAGTTCACACAGCAGCACTTAATTTTTCTTGCTGAATGCAATTTGTGCCAAACATTTAATTAAGTTTGAGCTATCTTCCCTTGTGCGTTTGTAACCATGTGTACTGTTGCCTGGTGTTTGGTGTGTGCTCATGTTTAAGATGGCGTGTTGTCAGCTATTCTACTGGTGAAAAGAGTCGGATTTTGTCTGCAGTGAGTGAGACCCCACCTCATGTCATGACCATAACAACAGAAATGATGTTTGTGGATTTGTTTTGATTGACAGGCCTGAAACTTAATAACTCATCTTCAAATGTCTTGTTTTATTGGACCACTAGTCCAAAAATATTTACTGCCATACATGACATAAGAAAGCATCAGATTTTCTACCAACCATTACAACTCTAGACTTTGATTTAGACAAGATGTTGGAAATTAAGAAGCAACCAACATGAAATCAACAAATACGTTCTACCTTTTTGAATTTAGCCTGTCTCACTGGTTCTACTGGTGCTGTTGACTCTGGCCACTGGGATTGTCAACATATAGTCCAACACAACCTTTCCTCAACAAAGGTTCAGTGAACCTCTGTAATAGGCCTCAACATCTGCCCCTCATTGTGCATTCTGGGATGTGTGAATATTCAAATATATGCAACTTGACCCACCGCACCTGAGCCACCCACACATAGACCTGTGAACTTTGTATCAGGATGAGACAGGAGTGAAAACTGAAGAGATGTAGCAGTTTGTTTGAGCTTCATACACCCATAACATAGCAATACTGCATAAAAGAAATATAAGTGGAATGTTCACATGTATTTAGTCTGGCTGAGAGTTTGTCAGTATGTCTTTATTTCTTTCTTTCTTTATTTTCTCACATGATCCAAAACACAATCTAGTAAAGTTACCAGAGAGCTGAGAGCCCGTCTTACTGTATTAGCAGCAGCCAAATGTAAGTGTTAATATTACTTTCCAACAATGGTACATCTTTACACGTCTACTACGTGTCTCATACCATCTCATAACATTAAACAGTACAATCATGAAGTGGAATGAAATTTATTGGATATTTCAAACTTTTTTAACAAATAAAAAACTGAATAATTGGGCGTGCAAAATTATTCAGCCCCTTTACTTTCAGTGCAGCAAACTCTCTCCAGAAGTTCAGTGAGGATCTCTGAATGATCCAATGTTGACCTAAATGACTAATGATGATAAATAGAATCCACCTGTGTGTAATCAAGTCTCCGTATAAATGCACCTGCACTGTGATAGTCTCAGAGGTCCGTTTAAAGCGCAGAGAGCATCATGAAGAACAAGGAACACACCAGGCAGGTCCGAGATACTGTTGTGGAGAAGTTTAAAGCCGGATTTGGATACAAAAAGATTTCCCAAGCTTTAAACATCCCAAGGAGCACTGTGCAAGCGATAATATTGAAATGGAAGGAGTATCAGACCACTGCAAATCTACCAAGACCTGGCCGTCCCTCTAAACTTTCAGCTCATACAAGGAGAAGACTGATCAGAGATGCAGCCAAGAGGCCCATGATCACTCTGGATGAACTGCAGAGATCTACAGCTGAGGTGGGAGACTCTGTCCATAGGACAACAATCAGTCGTATACTGCACAAATCTGGCCTTTATGGAAGAGTGGCAAGAAGAAAGCCATTTCTTAAAGATATCCATAAAAAGTGTCGTTTAAAGTTTGCCACAAGCCACCTGGGAGACACACCAAACATGTGGAAGAAGGTGCTCTGGTCAGATGAAACCAAAATTGAACTTTTTGGCAACAATGCAAAACGTTATGTTTGGCGTAAAAGCAACACAGCTCATCACCTTGAACACACCATCCCCACTGTCAAACATGGTGGTGGCATCATCATGGTTTGGGCCTGCTTTTCTTCAGCAGGGACAGGGAAGATGGTTAAAATTGATGGGGAGATGGATGGAGCCCAATACAGGACCATTCTGGAAGGAAACCTGATGGAGTCTGCAAAAGACCTGATACTGGGACGGAGATTTGTCTTCCAACAAGACACTGATCCAAAACATAAAGCAAAATCTACAATGGAATGGTTCACAAATACACATATCCAGGTGTTAGAATGGCCAAGTCAAAGTCCAGACCTGAATCCAATCGAGAATCTGTGGGAAGAACTGAAAACTGCTGTTCACAAACGCTCTCTATCCAACCTCACTGAGCTCGAGCTGTTTTGCAAGGCGGAATGGGCAAAAATTTCAGTCTCTTGATGTGCAAAACTGATAGAGACATACCCCAAGTGACTTACAGCTGTAATCGCAGCAAAAGGTGGCGCTACAAAGTATTAACTTAAGGGGGCTGAATAATTTTGCACGGCCAATTTTTCAGTTTTTTATTTGTTAAAAAAGTTTGAAATATCCAATAAATTTCGTTCCACTTCATGATTGTGTCCCACTTGTTGTTGATTCTTCACAAAAAATGACAGTTTTATATCTTTATGTTTGAAGCCTGAAATGTGGCAAAAGGTCGCAAAGTTCAAGGGGGCCGAATACTTTCGCAAGGCACTGTATCTCTTTATTAGCTCAGCTGATCCAATGTAGCTTTAATCCAACATCAGAAGCAGGCTGTCAGCACCTGGCTCAACAGTGAGCCAAGCCTAGCCTTCCCTGTCATATGTACCGTATATGCTTTGCTTTTATTACTCCAGCAGCAGAGAGTGCCTCATACCATCATATAACATTTGATAGTATGTGAGTATCTCTTTATTTTTGCTGGAGGCTAAGTTAACCGTTAGCACGAGGTTAACTGTAGCAGTGAGCCAAACATGGTGTAGAAAGTACAGGGGAAAAGCAACCTTTGGAAAAAAATCTCTACCTTGCTTATAGATAATTATTTTTAGTGTTTTTCAAAGTAAAAGGTTGTTTTTTTACTGACTGATAAATTGTGTTTGTGACCATATAAATATCAATCCGACACCATTAAGTACTCATGACTGAGGAGGAGTACTGCCACCTCACCACAAAGTATTTAGAGGCTCATTTCATTTAAAACTCCCTTCACTGTTCTGTAGGTGAGGCTTGTAGTGACTAAGACGTCTCGCCTGCTGTTTAGCCTCTCTTCCTCTTTCCTGCTCTCCTCTCCCCCTCTCGTTTGTTCTTGCTGTGTCCATCATTAGGCAAGAATAAAGGAGAGCATTATGAGGCAGGCCTGGCACCAGGGCTTCAGGACCATTACAACGCCCAGAGCCCTGTCCTCTCAGAGCCAAGAGTAATTACACCACAGCACAAGATTTTGATGTTTTAATTACTGTGACATCAGCTTCACAAACTACACCGTTAAAGGTAACACAGGTGAACAGCGTGGGCAGTGACAGTTTAATATCACCACCTGTAATTCTGGTGATGAGTTAATAAATGTCTTAATCAACCATAGGCTGTTCTACAAAGCTGACAGTAAACTCAAGCCTATTTATCCATCCTCTTAGCCTAGTCCAGCCACCATGATTCCCAGCTCCTGAGCCAAGTGCCTCTATTGGCCAGTCAGTCCCAGGTGAGGTAAGGTGATTCACTACTAAACAGGATCTGTTTTCAGTTCTTTATCACAAGTGGGGCCAAGGTGTCCAGGGAGAGACCAGGGAGCTTTGTGTTGTTAATGGCCAGACAGTGTCCTCAGTGACTCGAAGGAGAGCGAAGACAGGCCATTTGTTGCTCTGGAGCCTTTTAATTGCATGGCCGATTCATCGGCAGTACTGCACCTCAGCCTCTGACAGCACAGTTATCGGAGCTAAAGAAAGGAGCAGCATGACTTCACTGGAAAGAGGAACTGGATCAGATCCAGAAGGAAGAACGCCACATCTGAATGAAATTTGAGTCTTTTTGGCTGCTTTTAACCCTCCCCATGTTAAAAAGCCAAACCGATCTTAACCCTGGTTTTCGCTCTCTTTGTCTCGCTCTCTCTGCACAAAAGACGTCACCTCTTCACTCTGGCAGCCACAGTTTGAGACGTTTAGCTGCCGAGAGCTCGTCCATGACTGGCTGTTTGAAATGACTGCTCACTGTTCAAAACCCACTTCTTATGACCTTTGCTAGATGGCAGGCGGGGCGAATCAGATTGAAGCAGGGGGGAAACAGAGAGAGGAACCTGACAGAGACTCCCAAACATAAATAATCAATTCATAAATGAGCAAATACTGCGTGTTATATTTTTTTAAAAATTGCCTGTTGTGGAGGCAAGGCAGGGGGTCTCATTGGCATGGGGGCCACTGGATCACTTTGAGATTAACCATGTGACAACTATGGACAACAGTGTGATTAGTCGCAATTCGACATTTTAATTGATTGACGGCACAATTTTATATCCCTGAAGTATAGATGAAGGCATCCACTACTTGACTTGCTGGTAACCTATGATTCATGGAGCTGTGGAAAGACTGGGATGCTTACTTGACTCTGAAGTAAATGCTGCACCTAAAGCAGCTTCCAGAGGGAGTAGGAAAATCAATTGGACCTCTATTTCATGGCTACCATAACTGGTACTGACGGAGAGCGCACCTGCACATCCCCACCCCCACAGAATGCTGCTCTCACACACACACACACACACACACACGCTGTGTTTTAATTCTTTGTGGGGACTTTACATTGACCTACATTCATTTCCTGTAGACTTATCCTAACCTTAACCATAACCACCACTTGCCTAACACCTGACCCTAATATTAACCTAACCCTAGCCTCAGACAAGCCACATGCTATATTAGGCAGCAGAGAGAAAAATAATTTTTCTTACTGACATTTATGTTTAGCCATTTTAAAATGAAGTTTTAACTTCATTTTAAGCAGGCATGTAGCAGAGAGTCGAGACACAAACACAGCATGTACACATACCTGCAAACACAACCATATACAAACAAGCTGCAGACACAGTGACAGAGATACTGTGCACATACAAACATGTCCACATGTAAGCATGCACACACCTTCCTTTACTCTACAGAGGTTTATAAAAATCTCCCCACACAGACACATTCACTCACAGCCTGAGCCCACTCAGCTCCCAGGAGGACCCCTGCTCCCCTCTGACAGCCATCTGTAAGCAATCTAAGCTCATTACCTATCTCTTTTTCTCTCTCCTCCTCCCCCTTTGCCCCCCTCACCCACAGTGATTGATGAGTGAGCAGTCCATCCCTTGCACAGCAGTACACTGTCCCTGCAAATGCTGTACAACACACACCTGCAGAGACAGTTCAGTTATAGCTTGGTTGTAACTTAACGTTGGCACATTCTCATATATTATTAGTGTGGAGGTGGTGTACAGCTGCTGTACATTAAAGTTATTGCCTATTTTTACTTATTTGCAGTGATAACATTAGTTTTACATTGCATTTTAAAATAGTAGTGACAACACACTAGGTGGCAGAAGCTACACTGCTAAACTATAGTTATTTTTATTTTTGCTAAAGCAGGATAAGGGAATCAACAAACAGCAGGCTGATGAAATAGTACATTTGTTTCATGCTGGTGAGATGTAGTTAAGGCAGCGGGTTTTAGTGGAAGAGAAAAGTCCCGCTGCAGAAGATCTGCATATACGCACACCTATGCACACAAAAATACATAGAGCATTGACGTGTGCGCTGAAGGGTTTGACTGATGAAAACAAACTGGGCTCAGACATGCAGAATCCAACAGCAGGAGTTTTAACAAATTAAGCTATGAGTACATCTGCATGCTTGATGATAAAATGGCTAAACAGTGAATGTATTTTCTTTTTCGCCCCCCTTCCCTCTCTTGCCTGTCTTTCTGTTCCCAGTAGGTCGTCTGGTGTGAGAAGACAAGGACGCAGAAGCTGAGACGAGAGCAGAGGGCACATAGGGAAGGCATCTGTACGCTTGCTGACAGGAAAGAGAAAGATGGAGCAGAAAAATTAAGAAGTTCCTGAGTTTAGAACAAGAAAAGAAATGAAGCAACGCCAAAATATTTGCACTTTCTCCTCCCGGTGTTTGACATGTTATCTGTTTATAAGTGTTTTTTGTGTATTTCTCTCTTTGGGGACTGAAAAGACATATTTGTCGAGAGATGACAGGCACATTTTCCTTTGTGTTCAGTCACTGCTGTGATTTGTTCTGTTCTTATATAACTACAGGCACAATCGCTCACATTTTCTGGCCATTAAATGAGACTTGCATGCCCGCTAGTAGCATGCATGTTGTCAGGCCAGTGGCAACCTGCTAACGAGAAGCTTGCAGTACATCGAATTGCATTCAGCGTTGCACGATTCTTGATACACACACTTTTAAAGGAAGAACTATGGCAACACAGAACAATTCAGATTACTTGGTAAAGCTGCATGTGAACATGTAATATTAAGTGAACATATTAGAATTAAACCGTGACCATGGAGTCTAATTTATCAGCACAGAATTAGCTGTAGGAATCCTCTTGCACTGTACAGACATTTTATAGAAACATTAATATTTTGGATGAAGAATCAGATGTTTGTGAACGAAGTCTGACATGATGCATCTGGTTTTTGTTCAGGATATACCGATGTTGGGGAAAACTAGCTGTGATTAAGTAACTACATTACTTAAAAGTACTTCTTGTGCAACCCATAACTACTGCAAGACTATTGTCTTGTATGCAGTTTGTAGTTTCCTCAGTTATCACATGCCTTAGCATTTTATTATTGTTCTACATGCTTACAAAATATGTGGTAAAAAATTAAATTTTAGGGAAAAACTTTTCAAAAAGCAAACTAACAGATTGAAAAATGTCTAAAACACATTAATAACAAAGGTGACGTGAGTACTTTTAAAGCCTATACATCACCCCAACACTTGTACAGCACATACACAGTCTTAGCAGTAAACAGGACTCATGCAGTACTCAGCAAGTGGGGTATTTCTACATACCTATAGTACATGGAAGTAACAGTACATTAATGAATTTTTGACTGTTAAGGGTGATAGGAGCACTCCAAAGCTGGAGACACGCAACCTTGAAATATTACTGCTTTTTAAAAAGTTGTTCCGGCTGACGTGAGCAACTTTGTCGTCCTACCCCGAGTCCAATATTCACTCTCCTTTAGCTCTACTTTGGTTTGGTTTAGCTAATTGTTCCACTATGTTCACCAGCTAGTAGGGCTGTCACCTTTTCCAAAAGTCATGTTTCAATGACATTCGAGCGGAAATTTGTTTGAATTAATTAGAATGTGCACCCCCCACCCTCACCCCAAACTGCCCAAAAGAAAAAATTATAACTGATAATTACCTATCCAGCAAAAGTACAGCCACTATGTCGTCACTTTTCAGCCACTTGCCATCGTACAAAAACCACACTGGTGTTAAATCTGGTTTTACTTCTTGTAGCATCCAACTTCTTTTTAGTTTTAACTTTCCTGAATAAGGCCTGTGTTTGCAACCTAAAGCTGCTGTGGGTAATGTGTCTGACTGCCTGGCCTTGTGAGAGACTCTTGGCTTGTGCAATGAGTGCACGGGCAGAGTGTGCACAAGTAGGAAGTTTGGTTAACAGACAGGTAGACCAGCCAATTGTTTTGCTCAGGCCGAGTAAACTTAGTCAGGCTTTGTTCAGCCCTGCTGCTGCCATGGATGATGGAATTCTGTCTTTATGTTGTCAGTGCATTTAAGGTATTCACTGACATTGGGGCAAAAAGAGAATTTCAAGAAATGTAACAAAAAATGTTTCTGAAATGAATCACTGACACTACCTTTAATAAGTTGATCAGTGATCATGAGTTCATCACCTTCAACTGGTTAACAAACTGAACCCACATTAACAAATGTCTGACCCCCTGGTAGTGATTCTATTTTTCCAAAACAAATTACAGTTCAGGAAATGGCCGACGTGTTCATAATAATACCAGGAAAGTGGTAGCTAAGGCCGACCAGTAAAGGTAAATAAGCAAGATGTTTACCAGGACAAGTATTCAATTAACAAAAGCTCATTTCAGCTGTCATGGTCACATTTATCCCTGTTATCGTAAACAATATGTGGCATTTTCAAATCCCAGTTCCTAAAATAAATATTTGATTCTTCCCAGTAATATCAGAATACAAGCCGTGTACTGTATGTAAACACATCCATTGTCTTTCCACCAACAGCTGATTCTAGTCCTGCTCTGTGAAACACTTCCCACCACACATACTTGGAGCTTTTCCACTTTATATAAGACAGTGGAATAAGACAGAATGTCCCCCGGGGTGTTTGATTAACAGGACAATGACTGAGCATGAGGAACAACATTAGAGAGAGAGAGAGCGAGAGACCTTATTGTCAAGTTGTGGATTGTAAAAAGTAAAATTTCTTCCTCACATATGGGAACAATTGAGTTTAAAAACTGGAGAATCACAAGTTTGCTGTTGAGGTCTGAATGCTTGTGCATTTGTTTTGAGTTGTGTATTTCTTAGGATTTTCCCAGGAGTCACTGCAGTGGCTCATGAACATGAAACAAAAAAGGCTCCTGTTGTAAATATGTACAATAATAATAGTTTGTTTTACTAAATTCACTGATGGGCATATGGGTGTTTTTTTTTTTATTTACTGTCATTCTGTCCTATTGTACAAGAAACATTGCATCACGTTTGTCTTGTCAAACATTAGGCTGTTACAGTAGCTAATTAACAACAGTGAAATGCTTAGACCAAACTGTATGTTATCAGTTCTGACCACTGTTTATTTAATCTGTGGAGGGGTTATGTGACTATTTCAGCTTGTGTTTTACGATTCCTGTCATCACCACTACACTCGGTCAAGAATGTATACAGTATCTGGTGCTTATTCCACGTTGATCACAAAACCAGTCGTGTTTAATTTGAAGTGAACAGTCGTGCCAAGACTGAGAACAGAACCCTTTCTTTCTTAGAGGTCTGTGGCGTCTCTGTTGAGTGCCTGCCCCGGTCCTAGTTTGAACACTGGGCTTGTGTGTGTGCTGCTGAAGTGATTCCAGACGCTGTCAAGCTGCAGATTACATGCAAGATCTAAAACAACCTAACAGGCTAGTAATCACTGCTAATCACGGTGGAGGATGTATAATGAAGGAGACTTACAAACGACAGTCTGACAGCGAGAAGCTCTTGCTTCTCTCCACTGTAAACCCCCAACAGGCTAGTGAACATCTCAACATGTTCTGACAATATCTCTCATTCATAGCCAAAGAAAGATCTGTTGGGGGGGAAAAACACTGAGGTGTGTCGTCTTTGGGTGAAACTGGCCAAAGTAAATTAAGGTATAGCTGCCTCTGCAATGAAAACTGACGTGCCTCTCCACTGTAACACCGGCCTTAATTCCTGAGAAACTTAAACCTGTGGCGCAGAAGGAAAAAGGAGTCTTGGAATCGACAGTGATAAAATGTTGGAGTTTATGAAGTGCATCTTGGCATGCAGCAGTAGCTTTCACCTGGGTTGTATCAATCTTTTGAGCTGTTCCCACCTGAAGTGTGATGTAAATTTAAAGCAGCTGTAATGAGAAAAAGCTCTATATAATGCCTTACATTCTGAACAACTGAAAAACAAACCAAATCACTTAACACCTCAGCACCTGTGAAAGTATTTTTAAAGCGTGTTAATCATAAAACAGATTTTTTTTAAACCACCATAATTGCACATGCATAAAACAAAAATGAATGGCAACAACATGAAACTGATCCTGATGCTGTTTTATATCACATCTATTCAAACTATGCTCAGTCTGGACCTCTTGCAGAGGGAAAGCATTAAGAGCTGGAACAGAAGTCCAGCTCTCTGAGGGGAAGAAGAATACTGGCCCCTGCTGGTGAAGATGTGCCACTGCAGGCTGCAAGCTCACCCTTGTTAGCCAGGTCTACACGTGCACACACTGTACTAACAGCATCAGTCAATCCGATTGAATTTCATGGACTTGCAATAAATATTTTTTAAAGTTATGTCTTGAAATGCTCTTAATTTCACCGAGTGCTCATGCCACTGTGACGCGTATGTTTTAATCATGTTTGGTAAAAAAAAAATTACAATAAATTGGCAGATATCATTATTAACAATGACTAAAATTGGACTCTGTAGTCGCTGTATATAAATAAATTCTCCATTGAATGTCAGAAGATGCACTCCGTTTGGCCTGTTGATTTAAAAACAACAATGTGGTGTGCGATGTTCTGATATAGTGTTGTGACATCTAAGGTACAGATGCTATAAGTGTATGATGGGAGGCAGAGGGCTTTGGGGTGAGGATGCTGGTGATGGGGGTGGTTGGAAGATGGGCGGGGGAAGCAGGGAAGGCAGAGAGGGTTGTATCACAGATGAAATTGGAGCCAAGAGGCAGCTGCAGTACATCTGTCTTGTACCGACACATGTGGCATTTGACTTCCAGTGTGAAGTTCAAAAGAGCTTCATAATGACGCAGCTGCTTAGGGATGTGTGTGTGTTTTTGAGAAGGTGTGTGTGTGTGTGTATTTTCCCCTTTGCTAGAAATGGGGTGGAGGGTAGTCAAAGGGTTTCATGGGTAAAGACTGGAATTTGGGGTTTTGAAAGTGGCATGTGGGCAAGTACAGGTGTTGCATGCTGTTTTATATATGCTTTTATATTCAATTGTTTTCAATTTGCAAAGCTGGGGGGGGGGGGGTGCTGCTTGTCCAATGTTAAGAACAAGGAGATAGTACTATTTATAAATTTTAATCTAAAACCTTCTTATCCATTAACGACATGAATATAAGTATTCAATATTTGCTATTTTCTGACATTTTAGATGATAAATAAACCAAATTTGTGTATTTTTTCCATTTTTTTTCATTTGTCACCATTTCTGATGCACCTTAACTGAATGTAAATCCATGATTATAAATAAATGAGTAACAAATACATGTACTGTACAATCGGCATTGGAAGACTGATACAACCAAATAATTTTTTGTATCTTTTTTTTCATCTTGTACCAAATTCTTTATAAATAACAGGGATAATAAGAAGTGTGACATATTAGCTTGTGGAGGAGTTGTCCAGTGCACAGGCCTTCTATTTTACACTTATGCTTCAGTAGAGATGAGTGTTGTTGCGTGGTTTTATACGTCTTTGTGCACACTGAAACACTTAGATCAAAAACACCATTACAGGTAATTAGCGAGGACCATTAGCTTGTGTGATAGCTAAACATTAGCGTGCGGTGAGGGTGACGGTGCATACTGCTCACAATTTGTGCCTGATACTCTCTGCGCCTGCAGCACCACCTGCCCGGCCGCCCCAGTGCTGGGTCAGAGGGTTAACTGCCAGGAGGCCAGGGCTCAGGGGTCAGAGGTCATGTTTCAGAGAGGCGTATCCATATGCTGATTGAGAGCTCAGCTGCACGAACAGAGCCTGCAGGTGGACAATGTATGTTACCCCCCTAATGTTAACTATTCTTTCCTGTGTTTTTTTTATTTTTTTGGGCTCATAATGTGCTGAGAGAATATCTAGTCCTTTGGGTTTAAGGTATTTATTTTGGATGGACTTCCATTTGCATTTCCACTTCCATAAACACATGAAACTGAGCAGGGGGGCATGCTGAACAAAAATCCCAGTGTTCTTTTAGTGAATTTGTTAATGAGATCTACAAACAAAGTTTTATTTTAGGTAATTTCTCTTCTTTGAGGACCAAACTCACAAAAGGTAAAGCACATGTGAGCTCTAAATATTTGAAACATGTTACTTCTACAACATGACATCTATCAGTTGACTGGAAAATGGCTGTGTATAATTAAGGCAGCTAATAATAATAAAAATAATGCCAATAAGGATGACCCCATCATCAGCTAAAAACAAGGCATATAAAACTAAAGTAAATTTAGGCACTGTAAGACTCAATAAGAGGAAAATACAGGATAGGTTGTGTGTTGCATACGATTTCCTGTTTAAAAAAGTCAAAGGTTAAAATATAAGTCCACATAAACACAAAACACACAGAGCCACATACACAAATCTTTAAGAACATCGTGAACGTCAACGACCAGATTATACAAACACACACATCAGGCCAAGGCAGCTTCAGCCCTTTCATGATTTTTTTTGCTCATTGTCTCTTTGATCGGGAACAGCCTGGATGTGGAATCGTTAATATGTGCTTGATGCTCCTGTCACTACTCCAAGATAAACATATCTGGAAAACCGATGCATCCAGAGCCTGTGCATACAGGCTGCACTACAGCAGGGAACATTTCAGGCTAAAACAGGATCGCTGTCACAGTGAGATGAGAAAGATAAAAGGGGAAGTGCATACAGACAAACACACAAATACACAGTGTACAGTCATGTGAAAAAATTAGTAAAATTTTTTATATATGGTTATTTAATCTCAATTTTAACAATACAGAGAGATTAAAGTAATACAACTAAACAATTAAAACTGAAGAAAAGTCTTTTCAAGATCTTCTGTAAATGTAATTCTACAAAAATGCCTATTCTAACTGAGGAAAAAGATAGCACACCCTCACATGTATGCCCTCTTAAAATGGCTCAAATCACACATCTTGCAGGTCGTTTTGCGGTGCGTGACATGCGTCAGACTGTGGCTGTCGGTGTGATTAAGGGTGTGGAGAAGAAGGTCTCCACCACTGGTAAGATTACCAAGTCTGCCCAGAAGGCCCAGAGGAACAAATGAATGTTGTGCTACTCTGCCAACCCCAAGGTCTCCCAAGGCAGGACATCAGTCATCCAACTCCATCCAACAATTGGCTTCTTCAACTTAATAATCAAAGACTGGTTAATCATCACAATGCATCGCAAAAGCATTCGAAGGAAAGAAAAACATGTAGACACATGAGGTGGCACTCCTGACTCCATTTCCGTGGTTAGATTACCATTACGTACAATGTAATATCAAATGGTTTTAAATGTGCACTGTTGCTTTAGTTCATGGCAATACCTTTCTGTGATATTGAGACATTGAAGAATTAGAGGTACTGTAATTTATTACCTCTCTAGATCTCTGGAGTGCAGGTACAGGTCTCTTTACGTGGTATACGTTGTCTTGCTTTTAGTGTTTGTTTGCAACTACATGGTGCTCTGTAGGAGCCTATGGAAAGAAGTTCAAACTATGTTCTTCTGAGTAGTAGACTGTAGAAGTTAGTGATTTGTTGTGTTTAAGCTTTAAAAAGCACTTAAAACAAATGGTCCAAACTTCCCTCTTTTGAGAGACTGATTAGACCACAAATGGATTCTTAAAGCACTTTGATTGGCATTTTGCTGAGTTTGCACTTGAACTGAGGAAGTTTAAATTGGCATAAGCTACTGCACCTTATAACATGGCATGAGCCTTTTTGCAACATTAAACATGTTCCAACCAAAATGATTTTGTCATTTTGCTGTGACTGAAGCAATATGGCAGCAGATGCCTTAAACTTGTCAATCCTATAAAATGAATTTCATAAAGTAGTTCCTTACAGTACACACTTTTCTCCACAAGATGTAGCCAACAGCTCAAGGCCAGTCTGCCAAGAGGGTGTGCTATCTTTTTCCTCAGTTAGAATAGGCATTTTTGTAGAATTACATTTACAGAAGATCTTGAAAAGACTTTTCTTCAGTTTTACTTGTTTAGTTGTATTACTTTAATCTCTCTGTATTGTTAAAATTGAGATTAAATAACCATATATTAAAACATATTAAAATACTTTTTTCACGACTGTATATAAAGTATATCATTTACCCTAGTCTTGCCTGTTAATGCCTCGAGGCTCTAAATCAGCACAGCACTGTGTGACCTTTGAAAGCACCCTGCAGTATTTGTCAGATTTTGTGATGTGCACTTAGGTAGGAATGAAACATTATTTTCATGATTAACTGTTTCAGTGTTTTGTTTTTAAAGTAGTGAGAAGATTCTCTCACAACTTCCCTGAAGCCAAAGTCATGTCCTTATGCTGCTGCTGACATGCACATTTATCTTTGTGGTTACAATTTAATTTCTCTAAAACTAATTATATTCAGTGAATTATAAGAATTCAGTTCTGGACAAGAAGAAGGTTTCTTTTCCAAAGAGGTAAAAAACCATTCATGAGATTTGTAGACTCCATCATAACTACTACTAGCATGCTACAAACACCTGCATGCTAACACTACAAACAATGGTGGAAAAACCTCATGAGGATCATGAATAAATGAGATATTTATGCTACTGCAGTACAATTAGGATGTTACACCACAGTATAATAGTCTAACAGCCTGTTTTCTTTGCTTTTATTTTAATCTGTCCCCAATATAATTATAAACTGTGGCTTAAAGTTTAAAGTTGCAAAATAAATTCCTTTAATAATTCTTTTTAGTTTTCAGAATTCAATGTCAGTTGAAGGATTTCCTACACTTGTACGACTTCCCATAAAGTATCTTGGCTTTATAAAACTATCTCAACAGTAGTTAGAAAAACTCAGAAATACACTGCACTGTAATTGATTTTCTTAGTTCCTATAAAGACAGCTGGACATATGAGGTGTTCCCTTGACAGCTTAGTGTTCCTGAGATATCCATTTCAGTGAACACCATCACAGTACACAGACAAAGTAGCGCACAACTCTCCACAAGCACACACGGGTGCACAGCTAAAGCATGTGTTACAGTGCTGTGTTATTCCCAAATGCCTACTTAGTGATCTATATGGAAACAAGTTACTGTTTGGCACCGACCTGGGAACAGCTATGTTGTCTCCAACATAGCTAATAGGAGGTCTGTCTGCAGACGAGAAACTGATCCACAGTCAGTTAGAACTGAGGATGTCAATCAGCTGTTCAGTGAGAACCAGAGGAGGCCTGTGGTTGCTATCCTGTCAGCTCTGTCTCAAATTCACCAGTCAGGTGTGATTTCATCACTGGATTCGCTTCTCCAGTGTGTGCGTGTGTGTAGGTGTGTGTATAGTGTCCAACAGTCGTGTGTTCACTCAGGAAAACGGACATAATCATATCTGAAACTCGGGGGACGAAGAAGGGATCAAGGTACGACCCTCAATTTTTAGAGAAGCATATTTATATATAGATGATATTGATAGCTATTGATATGTAGACACAGATACGAGGTCTTAATTATCTGTACACTGCACAACATCTACAGAAAATTTGTCAAGGCTGCACCGGGTTTCTACTTTCTTCATTGATATTTTTGGACCTGCAATCTGCTTTACTCCAGATCACACAAGTTAGCATGAGGAGGATGAGAAACTCATACTGGACATACAAACATAGGAAGTATATCATTTTACTAACAGGTTAGATTTTTATATGCACATTATAGCTTCATCTCCTTTCTCATAAAAATATGTTGTGTATCCTGAAGCTTATATTTTGTATCCACTATGCATATCTCTACCTGGATTATCGAGTTTGGGCATTTTAAAAATTGATGTTGATAATTACCACCAGGGAAAAACCGATCCCGTCTCTAGGTAAAATAACAAAAACATTTCTCACAGAAGTTGCTGAGATATTTAAAATTATCGGTGTGAAATGAGTTATACCTAACTAAATGTTTTTTGTCTTCTGGCTGTTATATCATATGTAAACGTCCTATACTTCTATACATTAAATCTGGCATCATTCAGGTTTCCACAGAAGAAAATAAATGCACCTACATCTTGAGGGAGCGATACCCCATCTCACCAAAACAAATGGCGCCCCAGGAGGTTTGCTTGTTTTAATTCTTTTTATACAAACAAACTGTCAGAAACATAGAGCACTAATGCTCACTTGTGGTAATTAGAATTCTGGACATCATGCCAGTGTGTGAACATACTGCTGTTCCTGCCATGCTTGACCTTTACAGTCACAGGTTGCTTATGTTGGGGGAACCAGTGAGATTAGCAATTGAGCTGACGTCACAGGTTTAAGTCTGTGAAAGAGTTAGGAGTCATGATTTTTAAGAGTTACTTACCTGTTATTTGTTATCTGACAGGGTTAACTAGTTTTTACTGAAGACAAGTTAAAAAGTAAAGAAATAAATGTCGCTTACCACAACACTGTTGCTGTGCAGAGCCATCTGACAGCCACACTCCTGACCTCCATCCTGGCAGCGGTGCTCGGCTCCCTGCACCACACCGGCAACATCAACGCTCCAGCCAGAGTGAGCAGAACCGACAGGAGCTGTGGGGGAATATGACATCAAGTTCACTGATACTGACAACAGTAGCTTAGCTCCAGTATTCCTCGTTTCTCATTTATTACAATTTTCCTGCCATCTTTAGTGTTAGAAGTACTGTATATTTGTGCATATACTGTCTCAGCGAAGAAACAGAAATTCATTCATTTGAAATAATAGTACTAAATAAATATGCATATGCACTGAACAAGACTATCAAACTGTAAAATGGAACCACCATTCACAACAGACAACCCAGTCTTTCTAATACTAGGCCTAACAAAACTGAATGCTCAGGCTCAGCTGGACTTTGCTTTTCCACAGGTAGATGACATTAAGCTGTCACAAGTGAGGCAGAACTTTTATATTCAGCCTTACACAAACCCTCTGATTTCCTACATTTCTCATAACACTGGACAACACTAAAACCTGCCCAAATGAACTTGTACAATCTTGACATCGGAGGTAGAGCCGTTCCATTTCAAAAGATACAACACATAACTGGTTTAGATAGTTTTTTCTAGTCTTTATGCAAAAAAAAAAACAGACCATTGTAAGACCTTGTGTATACTGATGCAGACTGTCTCTGTTTACCATTGCTCAGATCATCGAAGAGTTTTTCAACCACACCTGGAGAGGCAGACACAACCAGTCGATGCCGGATCACAGCCTGACTCTCCTGTGGTCACTCTCTGTCAGCATTAAGGACTTTGGAGCCTTGCTGGGCTCGCTGGGGGTAAAATATGTGGCTGATTCTTACGGCAGGTAAGAAGGGCGACAGAAGCACTCTTTAAGTATTATTACATCATTGTCTCTTCATTTGCATCGCCTTCCCCTCCAGGCGGAACTCCATATTAATAGTCAACTGTCTGTCTGTGGTGGGAGCATGTCTGATGTCTGCCTCCAAAGCCAGCGAGTCATTTGAGGTTCTGATTCTGGGACGGTTGGTGTTCGGTCTTTTCTGCGGCCTGGTGATGAGTCTTAATCCCCTCTACATCCAGGAAGTGTCCCCTACCAATCTGAGAGGGGCCTTCGCTACACTCAACCAGGTGTCCTTTGCCTCTGGCATCCTAGTGGGAATGGTGAGCACAGAGCTGGAAATCTTCTGTTCTGACTGAAAAAGTAGTCGGAGGGTAATTGGGTCTCTTCAAGCTTGTTGGAAGTCAGAGTGAATGCAACCTTAGACAATGACAGTGACATCCATACATAACAAGGTACAGCGACTGTGGGTCACCCAGCAGTTGGTCCAGGGCACTTTTGTTTGTTTTATTGTTGACCTTACTTTCTTAGGAGTTGCATGAAGAGCTGGTCAGTATTTTAATGTGCTGACAAGGCATGATTAGCTTGATTTATTACTATGCTATCAAACACACCTTGTCATTTTATCCTGATTAGGTCTCAGCTCAATGTTTGTATTTTTTGGCTTTTTGTGTGATTGAGGATTTTGTTTAGGTATTAAATTGTAATTAATCACCTGCTGTGATAAACAGTTCATACCAGAAACTAAAAACATTTGACAATCACTCTTACCACTGTTAACTTCTTTTGCAAAAACAAAGGCAGCTTTTTAAATCAACAATAACTTAATTTATCCTTAAAGAGAAGCAGGTATTACGTGACACTGTCAAACAAAGCTCTTGTTGGTGGCTACAGGTGGCTGGTCTGGAGACAGCACTGGGTACAGAGCATTACTGGGCCATGATGCTGTCCCTGTCCCTCATCCCGGCCTTGGCACAGTACATGGTCCTGCCTTTCTGCCCCGAGAGCCCTCGATACCTGCTCATCAACCAGGGAGAGGAGAACAAGGCCGAGGCTGGTGGGTCCCACTGACTCTAGTGTTTTAACCACAAAGCCTGACAGAACTGGTCCCACTGTTTCCATTCTAGTCATTAAGCAGGAGTTATACTGTATGATAAGGATCTGTCGGAGGTTTCTTCAGTTAAAGGGACTTTTTCCTCCTCACTGCTGCCAAGTGCTTGTTCAGGGGGATTTGTTGGGCTTTCCCTTTAATACTGTAAGGTCTAGACCTGACTATATAAAAAGTCTTGAGATGACTTTTGTTGTAATGTGATATTATACAAATAAAAGTGAATTGAATCAAAACATGGAAATATTTTAAAACATTGATCTTTGTGGATGCACTACACTATGGCAGCTTTTTACAAGAAGCTGTTGTTTTAACCCTGCAGCCCTGCTGAGGCTGAGAGGCAGCGCAGACAAGGTGCTTGCTGAGCTAGAAGAAATGAAGGAAGAGGCCGCCCATACTCAGAGCAGAGTCACCATCTCTGAGTTTGTCAAAAAGCGCAGCTACAAGCAGCCAATCATCATCATCTTCGTCGTCAACTTGGGCAGCCAGCTGTCCGGATCCAACGCGGTCAGTCATGTGTCAAATGCGTGGCCTTTATGGTGCTAAAACTAAGGTCTGCATAAAGTGTGGCTCAGTTTTTAGCACGACTTGCTTACGAACTGTTAAATACTCAGCTACAGCTTGGTAGTTAAATAAAGGACTCAACCTCAGCGTTTCTCTGCAGCCTCCACTCAGATTCTGGGGCTGTGTGCCAGTAATTCACTAAGCTAAACTAAATTCCTGCTCTTTTCATCTAGATCATTAATTATTCCACCAGAATGTTCCAGGCCAAGTTTGATGAGG